>NC_058132.1:112938882-113031598 GCF_016433145.1 Gracilinanus agilis | reverse complement strand
AAAAAAAAAAAAAAAAAGGTGGTCATCAGGGGAAATTTCCCCAATTTAGGAATAACCTCAAGTCAAAATTGACTTTTATGGAAGTTTATTTACAATTAAGAAGAGAGAGAGGAAATAAGGAAATAAGAACCTAACATAGTAGGTAAATTGCTATGATCCTCTAATTAATCCAGGTAGATCTAATTAACCCTCAGCTGAGAGTCAGAGGGCCAGAGGCCCAGAGGTGAATGAAGCAAAGCTTCATTCACAAAGTCTATTAAGGAAGTTCCTTAAGAGAAGTTCAGGAAGATTTAGTCAGTCTTTAAACTCACCACCTCCATGGACCAGAAGAGCTTGAAAACCTCCTTCCCCATCTGCCCTCTTCACCAGAACCTCTCACTCAACTCAACTCCCTCTTTTTAAAGGGGTCACTTATGCATCATTTCCTGTGCCTTTCTCTAGTTTGTGTGTCCAATCACAATAGACACTTCTCATAGTACACCTAGTGGGAAGTCAGTCCATTCTGATTTGTCACTTACTCTAGCACATGTGACTTCCCAGAATTTGAAGGCTCTCTCACCTTTGGTGATTAAATCTAAAGATGGGCAGTGTAGACAATCTAATTATCACAGCTCCAATGTCAAATACTCTGCACTCTCCTTTGAGATATAAGCCTGCTGTACTCCCAGGCACTTTGTATGCTGTTCATTGGATGCTGAGGGCACTGGGAGACTCATAGAAGTCCCTTTGTCCAATACCCTGACCTCTTCTTTGGGGTATAAGCCTGCTATCCTCCCAGGCTGTCCATGGGACACTGAGGGCACTGGGAACCACAGAACTCACAAACTTATAGGCTTAATAAATTCATTGTTTGTTTTGATCCCAGCAGCATCAGAGTTGGTTCATTCAAAAGTCCTCCAGCTCTCTGTCATCTGTCAGGGCCCATCAGAGACTTAGAGGACCTGGCAATAGAGAGTAAGGAATGGAGACCTCCAGAGTTGAGCTAGAAAGATCCTGCAGCCCTAAACCAACCATCAAAAAAAGAGAGAGAGAGAGAGAGAGAGAGAGAGAGAGAGAGAGAGAGAGAGAGAGAGAGAGAGAGAGAGAGAGAAAGTAAGGCTGATGTATGGAAGAGAAGAAAGATCTCAAAAAAGACCACCATGCCCTACAAACCCCTTGAAGCAGATTGACACCAATTGGGGAATGGCTGAACAAATTGTGGTATCAATTGGTGATGGACTACTATTGTGTTCAAAGGAATAAAGAACTAGAGAAATTCCATGTGAACTGGAATGAACTCCAGGAACTGAGGCAGAGTGAAAGGAGCAGAACTAGGAGAACGGTGTATACAGAGACTGATATACTGTGGTACAATCAAACATAATGGACTTCTCTACTAGCAGCAATGCAATGATCCAGGCCAATTCTGAGTGACTTATGAGAAAGAACGCTATCCACATCCAGAGGAAGAACTGTGGGAGTAGAAACACAGAAGAAAAACAACTACTTGAACACTCTGGGTTGATGGGGATATTATTGGGGATGTAGACACTAAACAATCACCCTAGTGCAACTATCAATAATATGGAAATAGGTCTTGATCAATGATACATGTAAAACCTAGTGGAACTGCATGTTAGCTACAGGGGAGAGGGAAAGAACATGAATCATGTAACCACGGGGAAAATATTCTAAATTTTAAAAAATTTAAAAAAAAATTAAAAGACTAACACCACCAGCAGTACCTAACTTCTGAAGACCTAAGAGGAAGTTCTCACAGTAGCTCTTTCCTCAGCCTCTCCTCTCTGGGTCTGTCTAGCAAAGGACACAGTGATATACTAGGATACTTCTTTAACCAGACAGTTGAAGTAATGTTTTTTTTTTTAATTTTTCCTCAACTATGAACAGAGCATGGGTTAACTAGAGATGCCTAGCACATAGTAGCACTACTGTATAAATGTTTACTGCTATTATTATTATTATAAATGGAAAGCAAGGCAGAGAATTCAAACTCTGCCTAGACATTAGAAAGTGTCCTAATCCAGGGTTCAGAGAAATTGTGCTCTGAGTACTAACTTTTCATCCAATAAAAATCCCCTAAAGAAACAAAGGAGGATACCATGTGAACCTGAGGGACCATTTTATTATCCCAGACTTAAAATCTGTCCCAGACTTAAAAATTGTCCCAGACTCATCATTGTAACAGTATGTTGCTGTACCAGTTCTGTGCCTCAGTTTGTTCCCATGATTCTGATGGATTCCCTTTACTATGGTACTAAGGCCATCGGCTTTCTGAGATGCCACAGCAGGGAAACTCTGGTGCCCCAGGACAGACATGTGGAAGCCTGTCAATAAGGTCCTTGGTAACAGGACAATAGGTACAGGCACTTTGGGGGCACTTATGTCCGGAAGCCAAAAGGTTGACACCCAAATCAGCCTGCCCTGGGGATTTTCTGGGGTTGGTGATCCTCATTTAACCCTTTCTGGCTGTCCTGGGGAGTGATCACAGATGATGACCTTGGATATATGCAAGACCCAACACCCTTCTGACTTCTGTTCCAACAAGATCCAAAAGTGGGTTCAATTTTGTTCTTATATGGGAGTGTATGTCTTACCTCTGGGTCAGCAGCCTAAGGCACCAATCCAAAAGAGAAGGACTTTGCCTAATCTACCCAGAAAGCATACTAATCCCCAGTAGGGACCTCAATGTTCGGTGGGTGCACACTAATTGCTGGTTTGAACCCATCAGGTTTCCCAGGGACCCTTAGGGATGAGACCTGCCCTCAGGCTAGTCTGACTAGTCTCATATGTTAGAAAGCAGTTCTAAAGCTCCTCCGATCCCTAAAAGTAAGCCTGGATGGCTGGGAAGAGATGATTGATTTGGAGTCACCCTCCAGACCTTCCAAAGGGCAGTACACAGAACTGCCCAGAATCTTCGAGCAGAGGCAGTCCTTAGCAAAGGGGACAAGCCATGGCAAGGATCTATACAGAAGAAATTCCTCAACATTCCATTTGCCATCCTTCCCATCTCCTTTCCATGACCTTTCCTAATAAGCCTCCATTCTCTGGAATGGACAGAGAATGTGACAGGCTAGCTAATAAAATCATCCTAAGTACCTCTCATAGATGCCAAGTTTTCAGACTCAGAATACACATACAATAAACACACTCAGCACTGAATCCTTCTTTCATGCACATTAAGAATCTTTAATGAACCCAAAATCTTAGCATGAGAAGAGACCTGAGAGAGTTAGTTCCCAGAGTCAGTCTTTGTTTTTCAGACATAGACCTCTTTGGCAGTGGGGTGAAGTCATCGACTCCTCCTCAGAATAATGTTTTTAAATAATAATAACTACCATTTATATAGTACTATGTTGCCAGGCACTGTGCTAAGTACTTTACAATTATGATCTCATTTGTTCCTCGCAATGATCAGGGCAGGTAAGTTTTATAAGTATCCCTACTTTATAGATGAGGGAACTAAGACAGAGTGAAATGACTTATTAGCTGTGTCTGAGGCCTGATATGAATTCAGTTCTTCCTGATTCCAGAGACAGCTGTGACTCAGTGGTTAAGAACACTGGATCTGGAGTCAGGAAGACCTGAGTTCAAAACCAGCTTCAGACATTTCCTAGGTCTGTGACACTGGGCAAGTCACTTAACCTCTGTATGCCCAGGAGGCAGCTAGATGGTTTTGTGGATAGAGCGCTGGGTCTGGAATCAGTAAAGCCTGAATTCAAATCTAGCCTTCCTAGTTATGTGATCTTGGGCAAGCCACTTTGCTTCTGATTGCCTGACAAAAGGATCCACTGGAGAAAGAAATGGCAAACCACTCCAGTATCACAGCCAAGAAAACTGTATGGATGTCCATGAGGTTAAGATGAATTGGACACCACTGAATGACTGAATGACAACCTCCTGACTCCAAAGCCAGTGGTCTACCCCCTGTGCCACTGAGCTGCCCCTAATAATAGCTGAAAGAAATTTTCTAGAGGTTAATGAAAATAAAGAATATGATTCATTTCCCTCTAAGTTCATGTACTCCCTGAATACATCCATGGGACCTTGAGAGGTCCCTGGATTCCAGTTTAAGCATCCCTGATCTATTGTAACCTCCCACTCAAGGAAAGAGTCCCTTAACAATACTAGATGAATGTATTAACAAAATTAATGGCATTTTATGGATGTGAAAGCTGAGTCTCAGAGAGAAGCACTAAGTCAGCTCTCAGTTCTTCTCCCTCAAATCCAATTCTCTTTCTACTATACAATATATGTCCTCCCAAATATTCCCACCTTCGAAGTTCAGCCAGAGTATTCATCTACCTGCTTCTAGGAGCCTGGCATTGCCCTCAATGGGGTCCTGAGAATGGCAGAGGAAGCCAAGCAGGAATCTCATAAATTCTGACTTGGCAAGAAAAATCCCCCTCATCAAGGCAGCCATGGGAGAGGGATGGGGCTACTAAATCTGTTAGCCCAAGATGTAAAGGATTCCTCAGGCTGAAAGAAAGGCGTGCTTCTAGCAGCTAGCAGGCAGGATTTCTTTGACTAAGTGCCACTGGAGACCTGCTTATACATCAGCCAGTGCCAGACCAGGAGGACAAAGAAATCTAACTCTAGTGATAAAATAGACTCGGGGCAATTTCGAAGATACGGGGCCTTTCTCAGGAGGAGCCAAAGCTAGCTGGCATGGGGAGAAGTTTATTAGTATGACTTTATGGCTGAAAATTGTCCCAAATAATTCGAGAAGGAATCACCTTGGGAAGAGAAATAGAAAAGGAAAGCAATAGTTCAAAATGCATTTGTTAGTGTATTTGTATGTATATGTGTCTCTGCGAATGTGTAGGCATCTATGTATGTTTGTGGAAGGGTACGTATATATATGGCAGCTGGGTGGCTCAGTGGGTAAAGTTCAAATCTAGCCTCAGACACTTCCCAGCTTGAGGATCCTGGGGAAGTCGCTTAACCCTGTTTACCTCAGTTCCTCATCCATAAAATGGACTGGAGAAGGAAATGGCAAACTGCTCCAGTATCTTTGCCAAGAAAAAGCCCAATGGGATTACAAAGAGTCAGACATGACTGAAAAATGATTGAACTGAATATGTACATATGTGTATATATATGGGAATGTTCATCAGTGCATGTATAAAAATATCAGTCCACAGTGAATCAATATACATTATTAAGCATTTACTATGAACAGACCTTGCACTATACACTGGAGCTACAGAGAGACAAAAACACTGTCCATTCCCTCAGCGCTCACATTCTAATGATGGAGATGATAAGCAAATATTATCAAATATATATATATATATAATAAACATATAGAATTAAATATACATAGTTACGTATATACAAGATCTCTCCAGAGTAGAAGGGAGTTATTGGACCAACAAGGTGGAAGACAACATCGCTTCCAATCTTGCTGGCCTTTCAAATCACTTCAAATTAGGAATTACGAGTAAGACATAAAGCAATTTCAACTGTCCATCTAGGATACCAAGAACTTAAGTGGAGTAACAATTCAAAGAACAGCAGAAAAGGCTAATCCCTAAGCCTAACACATTGGCTTGGAGACCCTTCCCCACCTCCAACCACGCTTAGGCAACAGGGCTACAGAAGCCAACCCAAAAGCTTGCCACAGAACTCAACTCTATGCCTCCTTCCTTGTCAGTGCCACAGACAATCAAAAGAAAGAAGCTTGCTGGAACAATCAACAATGCAACAGCATGGAAGGAGCTAGTTGGCTCAGTGGACTGAAAGCCAAACCTAAGCATGGGTGGGCCTGGGTTCAAATGTAGCCTCAGACAGTTCCTAGCTGTGTGACCCTAGCCAAGTCCCTTAACTCCCTGTTGCCTAGTCCTTACTGTTCTTCTGCCTGGGAATCGATACACAATATTGATTCTAAGATAAAAGTAAGGGTTTAAAAAAAACAATAATGTAACACCACTCTGTGGTGCAATAAAACTCAGCTAGAAAACTGAGAAACAGAGGGAACTGGGATAGGGCATATAGAGGTAGAATAATATCATTCCACTAAGCCTGAAGGAAAGAACCTAGCATTCAGCTGGGACCAGTTCAATCCCCTCAGATGTCACTTGGAGCAAAGACAGAGGTGAATTGTCCAGTGTGACAAGAGTCTAAAATGGCTAAAAAGGGACTCAGAAAATAGCAATCGAAGACTATCCACAGTTTAAAAAACAACAACAAAAAATTACCAGAGATTTCAAGAGGAAGAAAATTCATTTATAAACCTTGAAATATACATATAAACTCATGTGGAAGATATTAATAACAAAAAAGAATGTGGCCTCAAGATAAGGTAAGAGAATCCAAACATCCAAGAATTGCAAGACAAAGAAAAATGAATCAATATCTGATGAGATAGCAGGCCCTATACCCTGTGGATTCCTAAGAAAGAAAAGAGTACCAAATCACAATGGCATGTTCCTGCATGTTGATTAAAGAGAGAAATAAGAAATGGAAAAGTAGAATGCATGGCTTGCCCAGCAGAAATAATTAACAGAATAGGAAAATTTGAATTCAGAGTTGTAAGTCTCACCAAAGAAACAAAAGAATAACTGATTTGAAATATAAATACATGGAAGTGAAAATTAGTCTGGAAGAAGAGCAGCAAAAGAAAATTAAAAGCAAACATGATCTTGCTACAAGCAAAACACTAATGTTGAAGAAAGGATGCATGGAGACAATTTAAGAACTAGACAGAAGAACATGACAAGTCAAAAATCTAAACAACTTGATGCTAGAAATAATACAAGAAAACTGCCCAGAATTTCTGAACATAGTGGGGAAAGGTGCCAAGTGAAAGAACCCATAGATCTCCACACAAAAATTGAAACAAAAAGTCCATTGACACAAATATTAAGATATATAGTGGTTAAACATAACAATTCTACTGAAAAACAACAAATTCTGCAAGCAACCAGGAGAAAGATCTTCAAAAATAAAGGAAAAGAAATCCTAAGCATACAAGATTATTTTGCATCCCACCAGAAACTATGAGAAGGAAGAGAATAATGTGTTCCAAACAGTAAAAGTGCTCAAGAAAACAACCAAAAGAGGACTTCTCTGCAAATCTAAGCCTAACTGCTAATGAATAAAAGATGGACATTTGATAAAAAGTATTTAAATGTTCTAGAAGGAATACACTTGAAGAAATCTTTTGCTTTTCAAAAACTTCAGACAACAGAAACACCAGAAGAGTAAACAAATAAAATGACCAAAGAAAGCAACAACATAACAATAACAAGATCACTAAGAGATGTCTTCTAAATACATACAAGGAGAAAAGTATGAGAGCAGGAGTCAAAAAGAAATTGATGGTGGAAAAATGGACCCGAAACTTCATGGTTTAAATGTCACAACACCCCACCTACAGGGAAATTTTTTTTAAATAAGAAATTTTTGTAGGACTAAATTATCAAATAGGAGGACCCATAAAAGAAAGGAGAATATATATTCTATAACCTAACCATTCAAATATCAACAATGAAGAGATAATAACACCTGTAATCTCTTAGGAAAAAAAGAACCTTCTGAAGAATGGGTGAGGAAGCAAAAGAAGCAATTGGAAAAGGGAGAAAGAAGCAAGAAAATCTTGTTTCATTGTTGGGAAAGAGTACCACTGATGAATTTTCCTAGGAGAGAAGAGAGTTATTCTATAAAAGGAGATGGGAACATTACAATGGGTATAATTTGCAGGGATTTGGTGTTTAAAGAGACCATTCATTCTATCTCGAAAAAAAGGAGTCAGTGATTCTGGGAGTAAGTGCCTCCCAGACAGGTGTGAGGCCATAGTGTAAGAAGGGAGATTTCAAGGAAAATGGGGGGTGGGGGAAAATGATCATGGGTTTGGCAAAGGTTAATGATAAATTCACCATCAGGGACATAAGGAAATTCCTACCATAAGATAATACCTTCTCTATCAGAAAAAAGGGGGCCAGAGGCAAGATCTAAAAGGCCATTATATAGAAATCAAAGAAGGAATCTAAAACAGGTACCATAGAAGCTTTAATTCCATTAGGAATACAGAAACAAAGGAAGGAATAAATAAATACAAGGAGCATAATCAAACAACAAAAACCTAAAAAACACAGAAAAGGAAGGGAACAAAATAGATCCTTTTTAGAAAAAGAGGCAGATAGTGAAATTTAAATAATTAAAAAACAAAACTATTTGGAGAGGAGAAGAAAGGAAGGTTTTTACTATTTAACTAAAAAGGGGGGAAATGGGCAGAAATAAATAAATTAAATAAACAAGTGAAAAACAACTAATAAGTTAAGAAAAACTAGAAAAATATTTTTAAAAAGGAAGGAAGAGGTGCTTCATGGTGAAGGAAAAAGAAGCAATGGGAAAAGGATTGTCTTAAAGTAGATTAAGCTAAAATAATTGGAGACAAAATACTGTGCTTACAGAGGAAGTGGTGGAGAGAAGAAAAGGTGGACACTGACATCAGAGGAAAGAAACTAGCCACATGGGGTACCAGGAAAGACCTTCTACGGAAAGTAGAATTTGAGCTAAATTTTGAAGGAGGCCAAGAAGTGAAGGCGAGAAGGAAGAACATTTCCAGAAGGGGAATCAGTCACTGAAAAAGTAGTCTGGTGATGGAGTGAAATAGACCAGTTTAGCTTAATTATAGAGTGTGGAAGGGAGTACAAGACACTGGAAGGGCATAATGGGACAAGACTGAGAAGGACTTTAAAAATGAAAGAAGATTTTATATTTGATCTTGAGGGGCACTAGGGAGCCACTGGAGCTTATTGAGTAGTGGGGTGACAGAGTGACACCTATGCTTTAGGAAAACCATTTTGTCAGTTGAGTGGACAACAGACTGGAGTGAGGAAAGACTTGATACAAGGAGACCAATGACAAAGCTATTGTAATAGTCCAGCATGAAGTGATTAAGACCAATCAATACAAGAATTATAGATGAGTAAATGGAAAGAAAGGGCTGTATAAGAGATATTATGAAGCTAAAAACAAGATCTGTCAACAACTTGGAGAAGCAGGGTGAGTGGGAGCAAGGAATCAAAGATGACACAACAAGGATGTAAGCCTATGTGACTAGAAGGATAGTGCTTCCACTGATGGTAATAGAAAAGTAAGGAATAAGGGAGGTGTTTGAATTTTATTTGGGACATGCTGAGTTAGAGATGACTATAGGGTCATCCAATTCAAGATGTCCAAAAGAAGAAAGAGTAGAACTGGTTAAATGGATTTGGGAGTCATATGCATAAAGATAATCCTTGAAACCACTGATTAAATCACTAGATAATATAGTTGAGAAAGTAAAGAGAATAGAACACAGATCAGAGACTTAGAGGAGAATCTCGATATTTGCATGTGGCACATATAAAAATCTAGCAAATGAGAGAAAGGAGTAACTGGATAGGTAGGAGAACCAGGAAAAAGCAATATCATGAAGACAAATAGAAGAGAGAATATGTAAGAGAAGTGAGTAAATGCCAGACTGCATGTCACATGAATCTCCCATCTGCATCAGCAAAGGAAGTTTCCATACTGGGAATTATTGCAAGAAAATCTTAGTTGGATAGGAACCTTAGGTGAAAGTAACCATATAATCTTAGAGTTTGCAATAAAGAAAGAAAGAAAGCAAAATGTAGTTGAATGTCTATCCTAGATTTCAGGAAGGTAATTTTTTAAAATCCTTATCTTCTGTCTTAGAATCACTACTAGGTATTGGTTCCAAGGCAGAAGAGTGGTAAGGGCTAGGGCCAGTGGTTCCCAAACATTTTTAGCCTACTGCTCCCTTTCCAGAAAAAATATTACTTAGCACCCCTGGAAATTAATTTTTTTTATTTTAATAGCAATTAATAGGAAAGATAAATGTACCTGTGGCTATCACCGCTCCCCTGGATCACTGCAGCACCCACCAGGGGTGGTGGTGCCCATTTTGGGAATCACTGGGCTAGGCAATGGGGGTTAAGTGACTTGCCTAGGATCACACAGCCAGGAAGTGTCTGAGGTCAGATTTGAACCCAGGACCTCCAATCTCTAGGCCTGGCTCTCTATCCACTGAGCTATCTAGCTGCCCCTTTGGAAGGTAAATTTTTAAAAATATTCAGAGGACATTTTAAAATAGGCAAGGTCCTGGATTCAATTAATATATCCCAAGCTTTATTTTATTTACCTTCAAGTTGCACCTGATTGAATTCTAAATCAATATTTAAAATATCATCCAGACACAGTGTACATATAGCATAATCTCTTGAGTAACATCAATTTCCATTGTGATTAATGCCTCACATCTGTAAAGCACTTCTCATGAATCTCTAAGCACATCTAGGAGGCAGAATGATGTAGAGAGAAAAATGAGACTAGGAATTAAGAGACTTTAGGTCTTATCCTACATCTGCCACTAAAGCTACATTCCTGGGCAAATCACTTTATCCTCCTGAAGCTCAGGCCCTTCTTCTGTGAGAAGAGGATAGACTAGAGGTCTGGAAGATGCCTTCTAGCCCTGACTTTCTGAGTTTATGAGTCATTCTTTCACTATCTCCCTGAGAAAGATACAGCTGGTGTCTTCCACAATAACTGGCAGAACAGCATACAAACCTAAGCACAAGAATTGCTGCAGGGTCCAGATGGCCAAGGAATCGCACCTTTCCCCCACTCCACGGAGGCTCCTCTGGGTTCTAAAACAATACCTGTGGTGGAATAACCAGTCCTGAGGGAGCCTGGCCTCTAATGAGAGGGATGAGACTCCTCTTCTCACATTCTAAGTATAATCATCAATATTTAAACTGTACTGGTAATATAACAGTTAAATTATAAACCTATATTTCCAATGTAATGGTTAATATTTAAAACTCATTATAACCTACATAGGTCATTATACTCCTAGCCCAGTGCCAATGGAGAAAATTATTTAAAGTTCAGGTTTAGGTCATGAATAGGGTCTCCCCAAAGAAGACCATCAAAAAGAACTCATTGTACCACATAACCAAGGATGGAATGGCTATTTATTTCCTATACACAAAAGGAAACCAACATGCAAGACTCACAATTGATTTTTGACAGAAATCTTATTTTTTTTTAATTGGCAAGATTTTATTTAATTAATTTATTTAGAACATTTTTCCATGGTTACATGATTCATGTTCTTTCCCTCCCCTCCTCTACCCCAAATCCCCGCCCCACCATCCAACAAGTAATTCCACTGGATTTTACATATGTTATTGATCAAGACCTATTTCCAGTAATATTTGCATTAGGGTGATCTTTTAGAGTCTACATCCCCAATCATATTCCCATTAACCCATGTAATCAAGCAGTTGTTTTTCTTCTATGTTTCTCCTCCCACCATTCTTTCTCAGGATATGGATAGCATTCTTTCTCATAAGTCCCCCAGAATTATCCTGGATCATTGCATTGCTGCTAGTAGAGAAGTCCATTACATTCAATTGTGCCACCGTGTATCAGTTTAACAGAAATCTTAACAAGCATAACTTAATAGCAACTACTATTACCCTCTCCCAGGAGGCTACTACTTACGACATCAAGACATTAGTCAGTCTGTGGTATGCTGAATAGGCACTGCACCATTTCACCTTGGTCCTGTACTGTCCAAACAATTCCCTGCAGGTTTATGGCTTCCAGCGATGGAGCTGGAGACGGAGCTCTCCCATCCAGCATGGATGCTGTCCTCACTTCTACAGAAGCTCTCCTTGCTACCTGGTCGCACCCCATCACTTACAAGGCGGCTGCCAAGGCTATGGATCAACGTTCATTCTTACTCAGAAAAGGAGCCAACAACAGAGGGGAATGCAGAAGCCCAGGCTCGGACTCAACCAACTGAGGCTCCTTGTTCCTGTCGCTGTGTGGGATCCATCGCCATCCCCCTTGGGTTAAGCAAAGAACACCAAAGCTCCCACAACCCAGAGAGGAAGCCTGGCGAAAGGAAAGGAAGAGCATGAGCTGCACACTCTATCTCCTTAACGAATGTAGTTCTCTGGCCCCCTGTGACTATTAGGAGGCAGAAGGGAGACCAAAAAGCCACCCATTTGACATATAAGGAAATGAAGATGCAGAAAGGAAAAAGCTATCCAGCTGAGACACAATTTTAACTCAGCTCTCTCTTGACTCCAAGAGCAGTGCTCTTTCTACTACCCTACCCTACCAGATTATAGAGAGATGGGTCTCCTGGAAGCCAGGGTTTATACCTTTCTAGTTCCCTAGAACCTAACAAAGTATTCCATATGTAACAGACCCTCCATAAGTAGCTATTCATTGATGCTACCTAGCGGAAGAGCATCCACCTGGGAGTCCTTGGTCCTGGCTCTGTCTCTAACTAGCGGGGTGAATGCCTTTCTCTGGGCCTCCGTCTCTTTATCAGCAGAAAGACCGGCTCAGCCTACGTGGTTTCTCAGATTCCCTTCGAGCTCTGGCATGCTATGACAAGCTGATTACCTGCACCTGTTACTCTCATTTCCCGACAGCAGATTCTGAGTGAGGCAGAGCCAGAATTTAGCCATGTCAGCTCTCTCTTCCTGTCCTATCCCCTCAGGCTCCTTCCTTCTCCTCACCTCCCCCATTCCAGTAACCCATATTTCTCATCTCTGCCTCCACTTTAAAGTGTGGTATAAACTCTTAAAGACTTAAATTTCTAAATCAATCTCATTTTCCCCAGCCTTTGCAAATAATCTCCAGGAGCTAGAAAAAGAATTTGGCATCAGAAATTGTTTGTGTCTCTTCATCATTTCACTTATATCTGTCTCTTCATGACCCCATTTGGGGTTTTCTTGGCAAAGATACTCTAGTAGTTTGCCTTTTATTTCTCCAGATCATTTTACAGTTGGGAAAACTGAGGCAAATAAGATTAAATGACTTGTCTAGAGTTGCATGGCTAGTAAAAGCCTTCTTGACTTCAGATCTGGCACTCTAACATCAGAATACTGAAGTTCAAATCCCAGCTCTGCTGTGTACCATCTGTATTGACTTATTTCCTTTCTCTGCATTTCAGGGTCCTCCTGAGTAAATAGAGGAGCTTGGACAGGTACTCTCAGGGGCCTTTGCCACTCTGTTTATCCAGCACCTCATTTGGAGTCAAGAGAGAAGAGTTCAAATCTGAGTCTTTCCATTTACAAAGTCTATAGCTTTAGACAAGTCATTTAACCCATCTATGACTTTTCTTCATCTTAAAAAAGGAGTTAATATTTGTATTGCCTACCTGAATGGGCTCTTAGGAAGAAAATGCTTCTGAAACTTTAAGGTGCTATAAAAATCTAGAATTTCAACTCTAATTCCTATGAACTCTCTCACCTCTGTATAAATGGAGATTTTGAACCTTGGACTTCATCCCCCATAAGTCCTTAGTTTTCCCAAAATCCCCTTTGATCTCTCCTGTGCCCCCATGTTTACATGGTCACTTTATTTGTTTTATAGTTGGTTGTAATCCTCCACTCTTTCATTTTTGGTGATTTGGAGTGGAGCCAGGATGGGAGGGAGAAGTAACACGACGTGGGTCTTTTAAATGGACTCTTAGTATGGCACCATGGCTTCATTTTTCTAATGGCTACTAATACATCTTTTAAAACCCTATTTTTTTCAGGCCTAGAGACAGGAGGTCCTAGGTTCAAACCTGGCCTCAGCCACTTCCCAGCTGTGTGACCCTGGGCAAGTCACTTGACCCCCATTGCCCACCCTTACCAATCTTCCACCTATGAGACAATACACCGAAGTACAAGGGTTTAAAAAAAAACTCTATTATTTTTAAATCTATCCTTTTATATCCATTTTATTTCTTACACCTCCCACTTAATAGCTGTTTGCCCATTCAGCAGGGTAGCTAGGATGGCACAACAGATAATGTCCCAGACTCAGAATTAGGAAGACTGATCCTCATGAGTTCAAATCTGACCTTAGACTCTTAATGGTTATAAAACCAAGGCAAGTCACTTTGCCTCTTTGCCTCAGTTTCCTCATCTGTAAACTCTCTTCCAGCTCTAAATCTATGTTCCTATGATTCTAAGTATAATAATGGAAGAGTATATGAGATTTCCCTGTCAGAGGACCTGGGTCTGAATTCTGGCTCTGCTCCTCAGCAGCTGTGTGTGACCTGGGTAAGTCACTTCCCCTCTTTAGGCCTCTCTATTTTTCCATTTGTAAAATGGGGGTGGAGGGGCAATTATTTGATCTCTAAATATGCTTCTAGCTTCAAGTCCTAGGACTAGTCTTACCAGCCCTGGCACTCAATAATGCCAACTCTCCTTTCCTTACTCTCAAAATGAGTAGGTCAAGCTCTAGGCTGGATTTCTTCAACCACGCTGCACCCTCTAGTGTCTTGTTGAGGGATTCAATGATCATTATTTCTGAAATCATCAGCACCATCATCAGCCTCATTCTCTTAGGGTCAGTCAGGATTGTCTTCCAAATAGGACTTGAGGGTCATTCTGGGATGGCGGAAGAGCATCAGAAGCCAAGAGGCCAGAATAATGCCATCCTGAGATTTCTCTGTGTGAGTGTGTGTGTGTGTGTGTGTGTGTGTGTGTGTGTGTTCTATATAAATATAAACTTTGCCAGGAATTTGGGTAAATCTCAAAGGTAATTAGACAGGGGGGCCAAAAAGATACTGAAACATATTGTCTCTTGTTTTTATTGGCCACCAGTTTGATTTTCTCAGAAGTTTAGATTTATGGGAATTTCAAACATTTTTTACTCTTGGTAAATGCCTGTATTAGCTTGGCTAAGATACCAGAAGCTGCCAGAGTGGTTGAAAGAATTGGTGTCAGGGGCTCAGGTAGCTGTGAAAGAGCTTGATATTTGCAACCAGATTCCCGGGTTCAAATTTCAGTTCTCCAAGTTACAATCTGCGTGTGAGGAGTGAAAAGTCATAGCCTTCTATGAAGCTGTAACCTCCTCTCTAAAAGGAGTGGATGGGAGCAATGAATCTGTACGGTCCTTTCCAGTTCTAAATCTAATGATCTTCCTCCACTCAGCTCCAGGCCCATTCACCAGTTGTCCAGGCTCCTCTTTCAGAGAGGGGAAGGGCAACATGAAACAGGAGAATAGCTTGGTCAGGGTTAGATCAGGGTAGGTTGGAGCAATACCACAGGACGACAGACTGGTAGAGCAGTGTCCAACCTTATCCTTTAATAGATGTGGAAAATAAAGCTCCAGAAAATGAAGATTTTGGGCTAAGATCACATATCTTACAAGTGGAAGATTAGGGATTTCAGCTGAAGTTTTCTGACTTCATATGTAGGGCTTCAGCCAACTAGAAGTCATTGCCTTATCTGGTTCCTACTTTCTCCCTCCACTCTATTTCCCCATTACCTCAATATAACAAAAGAATTAATGATGATTTATTAAATATTTAAGCAGCTGCATGGCTCAGTGGATGGAAACAGATAAACAAGCAGATAGATAGATGATAGATAGATAGATAGATAGATAGATAGATAGATAGATAGATAGATAGATAGATAGATAGATAGAACTTCCTGAATTCAAATCTAGCTTCAGATACTTTCCAATTGTGTGACCCTGGGCAAGTCATTTAACCCTGTTTGCCTTGGTTCCTTTCCTGGTTCCAGCACCTCATTTGGAGCCAAGAGAGAAGAATTCAAATCTCAGCCTTTCTGTTATAAGACTAATATCCTTAGACAAGTCATTTAACCCTTCTACGATTTTTCGTAGTCTTAAAAATGGAGTTTTTATCTGCATTTCTCATCTATATTATTTTATCTATAAAACGAGCAGGAGAAACCACTCCAGAGCCTTTGCCAAGAAAACTCCAAATGGGGTCACAAAGATTTGGCTATGATTGAAACAAGGGAACAAGAAGAATTCAAAAGAAAAAGATTCCCACCCTGAAGGGGTTTACCATCTGATTGGAGAGATATGACTAGCACCACTATGAAACAGTTAGAGGGCCACATACAATAAAGTGGGTTGTTTAAAAAAATAATAGGTCAGGAACTCACTGCGTGACCTTGGACAAGTCTTTTTTTATCTCTGCAGTCTCAGATTCAGGTGCAGTGTATTTGGAAGGGCATCGAAACCAGAGTCAGATGAAATTAATTCAAATTTCAATTTTGTGGCTCAAAACCTGCTTGACCTTAGAAGTCAATTAAACTCCCCGTCTCCTCCTCTGGGAGAAGATATAATTGTTATCACCTACCTAATGGTATTTTTTTGTGAGAAAAGTGCTTTGGAAAACTTAATGTGCAGCTATAGAAACTCCAGCCACTAGTATGATTTCCTGTAAAATAAGGAGGGGAGACAAAATTATCTCTGAGGTCCTATCTATGCTCTAACATTTTATAAGCGTGAGACTTGGAGAGAATTAGCCAAGCATCCTTGGCAAGCTCTTTCTCCCTGATCCCCAGAACAGACTGAACAAATAAGGGGAAAGATGGCTGACCTTGAAGAGAAGGCCACCCCTGGGGAAATTTTCTTGGGAATGAGCTATATAGCCAAATGTATGCTTAGACCTCTCTGGGACTGCTTCTCTGGCTCTCATCCTTCCTCCTCCCCCTCATGCCCCAGGAAAGAATCTGTCCTAGGGCCATCCTTCAGCCCTAGGGCTGGTTTTCTGCTGCCTTGACTGACTAAAAAAAAAAGCTGGACACTGTTATTTAGTGAAAACAGCACTGGCCAAAGAATCAAACGATTAGAAGCAGCCAAGTGGTGCAAGAGATACAGTCACATGTCTGGAGTCAGAAAGGCCTGAGATCAACTCCAACTCAAGACAATTACTACCTCTGTGTCCCCCGGCAAGTCACCTAACTTCTGCTTCCCTCAATTTCCTCATCTGCAAAATGGAAACAATACTAGCATCCTCCCAGGGTTGTTGTGATGACCAAATGAGATTAGAGTTTCATTATACAGCACTAAGCACTGTGCCTGGCACTTTGTAAGCTCTATAGAACTGTGTAATGTCTATACTATAGGCAGGGTATCTCAGTTTTAGTCCAAGTTCTTTCACTAATGGTGAGAGGTCTAAGGTGTTGTTTGAATTCCAAGGGGCCTCAGTTCTCCACGTCCCCCACCCCTTGCAAAATATGGGAATCAAGCATGGGTCAGGGTGGACCTGATTGAGGATGTAGACTCGAAACTACCACACCAATGCAACTACCAACAATTTGGAAATAGGTCTTGATCAAGGACACATGATAAAACCAGTGGAAATGTGTGTTGGCCATGGGTGGGGGAAATGCAGGGGGTGAAGGGGAAAGTAGGAGCATGAATCATGTAACCATGTTAAAAATGAATATTAATAAATGTTTAAAATTTAAAAAAAATATGGGAATCAAAATATGCCCAATCTAGATTAAAAATGAGGTGAAATCATGGGTATGAAAGAGCTGTAATAAGTAAAAAGCTATGCAGATATAAGGCACTCTTAGACACAAAAGACTCTCAGTTAGCCATTCGAAGGGGTCCCCCGATTTTAAAGTCAAAAGGAGATTTGGAGATAAGACTCTAGTCCCCTTTTTTGTCTAAACTGTTTTCCCTTCTTTCTGGGTTCTCCCAGCAGACGAGGGTACAAATGTGACTCTTTGGGGAGGTGATGACAAGTCATGCCCCTTCTCCAACCTAAACACACACTTCCCTTCAGTAGAATTGTGTTAAAGGAAGACAAGTGGCAACTGAGAACACTGGGGATTCAGTCAGCTCTCTGAGCCCCAGATTAACAGACTCCAGGGAGTCTTCCAGAAACACAGAGGACCCTTCCGCATCCCGCCAGCTCTCAGCATCCCTGGTCCTCTATCTCCGCATCATCCACCACCGGCTAGAGATCACCAAGCATGAGTTCCAAGTGCCACCTGGTGGTCATCTCAAGGAATGAGCTAGAAAACCCAGAACAGGAGCACATCAGAGCCAGGTTCCTATTCTAATGAAAATTGGTGTCTGTGTTATTTTTGTAATTCGTAATGAGGTCACACAGGAGAAAGGTCTTTGTAAATTTAATAATAATGGCCATTCCTGTCTTATAGTTTTCCGTGAGAATTTTCTGTCACTGGTTTTGGGGAATCCTTTCATTTTTCCCTCGTGGATTCATTCCCTAAGGAAGCTGGTCCAAACCTTTTCTTGCCTCCAGTCCCCTACCTGAGAAAAGTGAGGCAATCTTATGTGATTTCCATCTACTAGCCAATTTTCCACTCGAAAATTTCTCAACATCATCCCCCATTCTCTCCTTTAGTCCAGCTTCAAAGGAAGAAGAGTCCCTTCTTGCCATTGCAAACCTCCTTCGTGTACCCTTTAATCCTTTCACTTCCCTTCCCTTTAGCGAGCTTGCCCTTTAGATCATCCCCTCTTCCTGTACCATTTAAGTTCTCTCGACCTCTTGGTTGTTTCCCCTCCTGCCAACAAATACTCTTAGATATCCATCCCCTGTCCTTTAAAAATCAACATCTTTGAACAATATGGAAATATGTTTTACATGATTAATACATGTAGAACCCAGATCAAATCGCCTACCAGCACCAGGAGGGGTAAGGGAAAGGAGGGAGGGAGTTAAGTTCGAGCATATCACTTAGGAAAACTTGTGTGAAATTTTGTTATACTATGTCATTGGTAATAAATAAATATTTAAAAATAAAAAGCTTTGCTTGACCCTATCAAGGCAGCCCCAAATCTAACAATTCTCCTTGCCTCTTCTTCCTTACTTCCCACTGCTTTCCAGCCCCCTGCAATCTGGCTTCCCTTCCTAAGTCTCAAATGAAACTATTCTTTACAAGTTTACCAGCAATGGCTAACTGACAGCTCCTGCCGAGTCTTCATTCTTCTTAACCTCTTGACTTTTATCTTGTGGACCATCCTAGCTATCTCTCCTCTTTTCTCTCAGTGTTCTCACTCTTTGTTCTGTTCTTACTTATCTCACAGTTCTGTGATCTGCTTTTCAGGATCAAAGTCTAAGTCCCATCTCCGGAATCTCCATTTCAATTCCTAAAACGAGAATAGTAGAGGACTTCAACACAGATGGATGCTCCTTCAAATACTTTGTCATTTCAATTCCTCCATTGACTCAGTTTCCTTGACCAGCTTCTCCACTGTACCTCATTTACACAGAGATAGACATACCTGTGTTCTTATTGTTACCCACAGTATTCATGAATTCTGAAATCTTTATTTGATCAAGATATTTTGTCATTTTATCTTTGCCTCTGCCTTATGACCCTTGACATTGTTCTTTAGCCACCTTATGGTCTCCATTCCCTCCACCTCTCAGTTCTTTCTTAGGCCAATTCAGTAGAGGTAAATGTCAAGTCTTAGAGTGGTGGTCGAAACATCTAACATCTTCATAAATATGGTATAAGAAAAGTACAATTAGATCTCAGTTTATCCAAAAGAGCTTTGATGGATGCGATTATCATTATTATTATACTTTATAGATTTATATATATTATAAAATGATAATCAGCAGAGTGTTATCACAGCCAATAATAATAACTATAATAATATAATCTAAAGTTACATTGAGAGTCAGAGATTTCAGGAATAAAGAGTGGTGGTCTCAGTGGACTTTGCCCTACAGGCCAGACCTGGAGTGTGTTCAGTTCTAGGCACCACATTTTTAAAAGAGCATTTAAAAACTACAGTGTCCACTGGAGAACCAAAAAGATAATCAATGGCTTTGAATCCCTGTAATATGTGGATTGGTTGCAGGAACTAGGAATACTACCTTAGAGAAAAGAGAACTTTTCTAGTGGGTGGGGGTGGGTGGGATGGGGAGTGTCAGGACATCCGATCTCTCTGCTAGTATTTGAAAGTCTGTCAAAAGGCAAAGGACTTGACTCTTTTGCTTTGGCCCAAGAGGGAATAATCCAGAGCAATGGGTAAGAGTTATATAGGAGAAAATTTAGACTTGATATCAGAAAAAATTAATTAGAGCTGTCCAAAAGTGAAATGACTTTCTTCCAATAGTAGTAGGTTCTCCCCTTCACTAGAATCTTCAAGAAGAGTCTAAATGACCATTCTCTGGGTATATACTACTGAGTATTCCTTAGGAAGGAGTTGGACTAGATAGCCCTGAAGTCCCTTCCTATTCTAAATTCTGTGTTTATATGAATTGACTAGGATATGCATATATATTTTCCCATTTATAATCCTTAAGATACTAGAAAAAATAGATGTGGTATGATGGAAAGAGCCCTTGTAACAGATGTCACCTTGAATAAGTCTTTCCACAACTCGGGACCTGAACTTCTGCATTGATAAAATAAGGACATTGAGTTCAACAATCTAGCCTTTCAAGATTATTTTGGTATTCTGACTGTCAATTAGTCTGTTAGCTATCCCTTACAGCTTTGCATCGGGAAAATTTGATAAGCCTCTCCACAGTACTTTTATCAAAATCATTGATACAAATGTCAAACAGAACAAGATCAAGAATTGTCCCTTGGACTTTCCACTGGAGATCTTCACAGTTGTCAGTCAAAATATTGAGTCCTGCTATAGATCTACCTAGTCCTAGCCTCCATCTCTCTAACTTTCCCACAAGAAAAAATTGGGTGAGGGGGAACTAGGTTACAATGGATAGAGTGCCAAGCCTGGAGTCAGGAGGCCCTGGATTCAAATCTGACCTCAGACACTTTCTAACTGTGTAACCCTGAGCAAGTCACTTAACTCCCAATACCTAGCCCTTCCCACTCTTCTGCCTTCAACCAATATACAGTATAGATTCTAAGATGGAAGATAAGAGTTTTTAAAAAAAGAATTTATACTAAGATAGAAGGTAAGACTTAAAAAAATAGTATGAGGGATCTTGTTAAGTGCTTCTCTAAGACCTAGGTAAACTTCCTCTATACTATTCTTCTGTTCTACCAGTCGAGAAACCTTACCAAAAAAAGAAAGATTATTCTGGCATGACCTATTCTTGATGATGCCATGCTGTCTGTCACTTTATAGCCACTTCCTCCTTTTCTAAAGGTTAATTAACAATCCCCTTAATAATATGCTTGGGAATTTTGCCAGGAACCAAAAACAAGCTCATTGACCTATAGTTTTCAGATACCACTGTCTACCCCCTTTTTAAAATCAAGATATTTGCTGTTCTTTTTGTCAGAGCTTCTACTCAACTTGAACTTGTCAAGGACATCTGGGTTCTGTTAAGATTAAAATAATCTGTTAAGATTAAAATTAAATATCTTAATTTATAATTATTAAATAATAAAAAGTGGGCTGGAAAAAGAGCACTGACCACATGTGACTTTAGTAGCCTCCTCTGAGAACCTAGCCAGGAACTTCAAACCTACAAATATCTTTTCATTCTGGATTTTCAGCTAAAAAGCTCAGACTTCCTCCCACTGCTCCAATTGATACTCTTCATGAAGTCCCTTTCCAAAGCCCTCTCACAGGATGACTCCATCCTCACTCTGGGAAAGAGGTGGGTCTTTCAGACCTAGCCACCAGGATCTTTCCTCTACCCTGCTATCTTAACTAGCTCGTGTATAGTCAGACATTAGGCTTTGTTTGCATTCTTATTCAATCAGTGGGTGGGGTAAGAAGCCAAGTTGTACTTCAATCTTATTATGAAGTCTTTTTACCTTTTTAAAGCCCAAAATTTGTCTTGGGGTGCCAAAGAAACGGGTACAGATTTCTGTTAAGTGTTTACCATCCTCTCTTACTGCTTCCCTAATTCATGTTGAGTATTACCTTCCTAGTAGTCCTCTCTAGTCCAAAGATCATTTTCCCTTGTCAACCTGAAAAAACACAGAACCACCAAAAGTAGTTACAAAAGACCATGTCTATAATCAGGACAAGGGAGACAATGTTCATACGGCCACCACCCAGAGCCACCCAGCCCTGAGATTCTGGGAGCACTGTCTTGGAGAAAAACACCAAGAATGGGAATTTCCATTGAACTAAAGAACTTGGAGTTGTATTTATACTTTGTGGAGTATGTTATAATAAAAGGGGATCCCTCCTAATACTCTTATCTATTAGATGTAGATGTAGATGGAGTACAGAGAGAGGGTAGGATGACACCTCTCTCCTTTATAACAGTTGCCCAGGCAGGATCCTTTAGGTCAATGGATGATACACCTTCAGGACCCACCTGGAGTTAATTGATATTATTTATTGGGCTCTTCAGCTTGGTAAACATTGTAATCTGACTGCGTGTCTCCCTTCCCAAATAAGCTTTGAAACCAATTCAGGAAGGTACTTTAAACTTTGAATATATTTGGCAAAGAAGTAAAGGTATGGGATAGAGGTGTGGGAGACCCTAATTTAAAATTGACAATAATTTTATTGAAATGAAGGAATTAAGATGATAGCTTCTCTCTGGTACAGCCTGGCCAGGGCCACACTAGAGCAGGCAAACTGCTGTATAATCTTTCAGCTTCTTCTTCAGTAGATGTTAAGCCTAATCAGTTTGAGATATCCACCCCTTTTACCACCCTCTTCTTCTTCTCCTGCCCACTTCCTGGATCCCTCCTGGGCCCTGGGAAACCTAGATGACTAAAATGATTGATTTCCTAATATCTAGGGGCAGTAGAATCAGAGATGGTGGTCTGATACAGGTTGATGAAGGTACAGGAAACACAGGAAGAGCTTGCAGGGTTGAGTTTGCAAGTCTCAATTTCCCCAAAGACCAGGATCCACTGATCTCCAGCCTCAGGGACAGGTAAAGACCTCAGAACCTCTGCCAGGGCTACCAACTGCCCTCCCCTGTGACTGCATGCCTCTCTGGGAACATTCTGACATCCAACTGATCCACCTGTCAATCACCGAGTGAATTCCTGGCTCCCAGAGATTCAATATAACAAGTATAACCTAAGAAAAACAAATGACTGGCTTTGTAGGGGATTGGGAAAGAGGCTAAGGTATCCAGGAGCAGCAGAAATACAATAGAAAAACTAAGAAGATAAAAAAGTGTACTGACTTGACTATATCCACCACTCCTATTCAGGGTACTCAAAGGGTGGTTGATGGTTTATTGTTCATCATGACAACAGTCATTCTCAGGGTTTCCTGAAAGCAAGTTCCCATGGGACAAGGGCAAATGTAGGGTCTCCTAAAACAAGGTTGTCACCTTAGTAAAGAAAATGGAAGAAAAATAAAAGCAGCTCTTTCTTTTCTCCATTGTCAATTATTATCATCACATCCTCTCTAAGCAGTATCTCAGTGATCCTCCCCTTTTCCCCAATATTGGTTTTAAAAAAAAGCCATCTTTTTATCTTGTACTTCTTTCACTATTATCAGCTCATTTTGGACTTTAGCAATCCAGCCACTATAATTACAGGATTATGTAATGTTTTTATATGGCTTCTGTTTAGTTGCTGTGCTGTCCGTCTTTGGTACATATGTGTGGCCCTGTGATTTCATTGGTATAGGAATTACCAGTGAGAAAACCCAATCTACCGGTATAGATTAGCAAATCCTCTTGAATTTAATAGTTTTAGAGTTACTTATGGCCCTAAGAAGTTAAGTGATTTGCCCAGGGGAACGTAGGTAAGATGACTGAAGTCTGTTTTTTCCTACTTTAAACTAGCAATCAGTTTTCTCTGCAACATTACCTCTCTGATACATATCTTTTAAGAATTTAATCAGATGTGTGAGTTACCTATTCATCCACATTGTTCTCTTTAGCAATTATCCTTTTCTTCCTCCACTTCAGAATTTAATTCCTGGGAGCTTTCTATTCCTCCAGGACTGGGTTCCTCTGTAGAAGTTCAGCCTGAGGAATTCTTTTTAGGGTTTTGTTTTGTTGGGGTTTTTTTTAAGCCTTTGGAAGTCTTTTCTCCCCAAATTAGAAATTTTCCTGACTTTTCTCTGTTCCTTCATAAATTCAAAACTGGACTAGGAACTTTTGCCTAAGATGCTCATCATTTTCACATCCCTTTAAGAAACCTCGTTTGTAAGAATCAGATCCAGAATAGAATTATTCTCTCGTTGGTTCCTCAACCCTTTTGTTATTTCAGAAAAAAAAACATAATAGATTCTGGTCCACTCCTTTATTTTAACTTGGCATGTATCTTTCTTTTTTGTGTGTCTCTTATAAACAGCATTGTTGGATACTGTTTCTAATCCATTCTGTTATCCACTTTAGTTTTATGAGTGATTTCATCTCATTTATATTCAGGTATAATTGATAGCTATTTATTTCCCTCTAACCTATTCTCTTCTACCTATCCTTTTTCATCTTGTCCCCTCCTTAAAAATCCTTTTTGCTTTTGATCAGTCTCCCTTAATCTATTCTCCCTTCCCTTCCTACTTTCCTATTGGGTAAGATGAATTTTTATTTACTTATCTGTATATGTATATATTCATACACACATATATCCCCCAACTTTTAACCAATTCATGTGAGAATAAGGTTCACTCATTGCTCCTTTCTTCCTAACTTTTCTCAGTTGTAAAACTTCTTCCTTACACCTCTTTTATATGAGACAGTTTTCCCCATTCATGCTCTTTTGCACTTTCCATCTTCTCTTTTTTGCCCCTATATTTTTTATTAGATCATCTTAACATAATCAACTCACACCATTGCTCTGTGTCTATGGAGATTCCTTTTAACTGCCCTAATACTGATTAAGTTCTTAGGAACTACATGTATCCTTTTCTAAAATAGGAGTGTATACACTTTGACCTTATTAAATTCCTTTTGATTTTCTCTTTCAAATTTACCATTTTTGTACTTCTCTTAGAGTCTGGTGTTTAAAAGTTAATTTTTCTCTCCAACTTTAGTCTTTTTATCAAGAATGCTTGAAATCCTTCTATTTTATTAAATATCCATTTCTCCCCCATAGATATCCATTTTTGCCAAATGGGTTATTTTTGGTTGTAATCCTAGCTCCTTTACCTTCTGTAATATAATTTTCCAAATGTTCCACTCTTTTATAATGGTAAGATGTTAAGTCTTGCATGATTTTCCCTGGAGTTCCATGATATATAAAATATTGCATTCTAAATGCTTGAAGTATGTTCTCCTTTACTTGGAATTTCTGGAATTTGGCTATATTCCTAGGAGTTTTCATTTGGGAAATTCAAGAGGTAATCAGTGAATTTTTTCCTCTTCAACTTTGAACTCTGGTTCTATGATATTTGGACAGTTTTCTTTGTAATCATTTGAAATGTTATGTCTATATTCTCTTTTGAATTATGGAATTTCAAGTAATCCAACAATTCTTAAATTATTGCTCCTCAATCTATTTTCCAGGTCACTTATTTTTTTTCCAATAAGATTTCATTTTCTTCTATTTTTTTATTCTTTCTATTTTTACTTTATTTCATTCTTTCTTGATGTCTTATAGAATTATTAGCTTCCACTTGGCCACTTCTTATTTTTAAGAAATTGTTTTCTTCAATGACATTTTGTACCTTTTTTGTTGAATTATTCTCTTTTCATAGTTTTCCTATATTGTTCTCATTTCTTTCCCCAATTTATGCTCTATATTGGTATTATTTTATTTTTAAATCATTTTTTCTCTTTTTATCTCTTTCTTTATCTTTTCTAGGAATTCTTGGGCTTGTGTCCAATTTTCATTTTTCTTTATAGGCTTTGTTTATAGATGCTTTTGAGTCACTGTCTTCTTTTGAGTTTGTCTTAAATGTTTCTGTCTCTATAAAAACTTCTGATCAGGGTTTTTTTCTTCTAATTTTTCTAGCCTACTTTTTTTTAAAACCCTTACCTTCTGTCTTAGAAAGCAGAAGAGAGGTAAGGGCTAGGCAATGAGGGTTATGTGACTTGCCTAGGGTCACACAGCTAGGAAATGTCTGAGGCCAGATTTGAACCTAGGGCCTCCTGTCTCTAGGCCTGGCTCTCAATCCACTGAGCCACCCAGCTGCCCCCTCTAACTTACTTCTTGACTTTGGATTTTATGTTGGAGCTGAACTCTGCTGATTTCTAGGGTGTTGAGGGGAAGAAAAAGGGAATGGCTATCCTGAGTTTCTGTGGGTCTGTAGCTTTCCAAATTGAGACAATCCAGGGAGAATTCTGGTCACCATCCTTCTTGTGTAGACTCTGAACCTTACCTAAGTAGGGCCTCTGCTCCCTCACTACTATAGGCTGTAACCTTTCCCCTCCAACCAGAAACCACAACTGGGAATTGTATAATGGGTGAAGAAGTTGCCAAATAATCTTTGTTCCTGTGCCTAGTACTACCATGGGTGTCTTAATATCTTACTGAAAAAGTGTTTAGTCCCTTTATTATCCTTAAGTCCTGGGTACTCTTGATGCCATCACTGCCATTGCCACTGATACTGCTGCCATAATGAATGCTGTGGCCTTGTCCAAGCCTCACAACCAGTGCTATTTCCCACTCTTGTTCCCAGCCAACCCACACTCCAGGGCCCACAGGCAGGTCTCCCTTTCAGTCCTCCTAAGCTGTCCTGGGCTCAAAAAATAAAATGTTATTACTTTTATTTTATTTCATTTTGTTTATCCCACTCAAAATTTGATATGAGGCATTTTTTTAAAACAAGTATTTAGACGTTTGAGCTGGGAGAACTCAGCAGAAATGTTCAATTCCCTCTCCCATCTTGGCTCCACCTTTTAGTTTCTCAATCTTTTGAAAGAGGAAATAGTTAAGCCAAACTTGGTAACTATATCTAGACAGTTCCCTCCCTCTTTACTTATTTTTAGTTTAAAGAATTTTATATTGGATTTTCAAGATTCTATGGCAATATATTTTTGATATACATACATATTTAAGGAAAGGGAGGTTGAGTGTCACATGTGTCATGAGGTCCTGCAGTGAAGGACTTTTGTTGTGTGGTTTGAAAGGAGGCAGAATAGACAACTCTAGCCACTTCCCCGACTCCTTCTCCAAGAAAGACTTTCATTCCTGCCAGAAGGAGAAGCAGGAGTCTGTGGCCAGTGACTACTATTCTGCTCTCCTCAAAGAGAAAGGGAACATCAGACTAAAAGTATATCCATCCCCCCTTAAACTGTTTACCTCAGAGATATGAACAGGTTATCCCTAACTTTTAATCAGTTTGTCATTTGGGGGGGAGGAGCACCCCCAAGTTCTATATCAAAGACTTGGTCCCTTTCCCATCCAATACCAGTTTCACAATGAATACACATAGCAAATAGCAAAGAAGTCCATTTATCCAAATCAAAGCAAAAAGAAATCAGTGAAGGTACACATGGGAGAATATTGATACCAGACAATACAGAGTGAAGGTGCTTTCTCTGGGAGAAAGGGAATAGCTTAATCCAGAGAGAGGGTTCTGGACCTCACCTAATGGAAATTCCCTTAAATCTCTACTGTAGCAAGCTGGGAACTATCAGCTTCTCTTGTTTCTTCTCAGGGCCTTTTCTTTCAGAAAGCTGAAGTGAAGTTGGCCTCTTCCATCTTTTCTCTCAAAGTTAGAAACTGACTTAATGCTATCCTTGAAGATTTTTAAATGGAGAGTGCTGAAAGGGAAGCAAAGTCAAGTCTAGCTTCCAAAATGGGACTGACTAGTGAAGGCTGGAGCTCTCTCACTTCTCAACAATTCTGCTCACAATTCGGCTCAACCTCTTGTACAGGGTAGGGCATTCATCTCCACCAATATCAGTTGGCTTCAGAACAGACATTATACACCTACACATATGACTGCCCTACTATATGTATAGATATAGATAGATAAATAGATTATACATATATATGCCTACACTTTCTAAGATTTTTTAGTCATGAAAAGAAAACCACAACTAGAGTAAGAAACTGTGAGAACACAATTTACATGGTAAGGATGAGAGAAGAAGATAAGTCTTGGTGGCCCTTTTGGAGCTATCTTCAAATATTTGAAGGGTTGGGATGTTTAAGAGACATTATAATTGATCTTCCTGATCCCAGGAGGCAAAATTAGAAACAATGAATAGAAGATGGGAAGAAAACTTCTTAACAATTTCAAGAGGTAGTCAGTTCCCTCTCCCTAAATGAACCTTTGTGGAATATACTGTACAGGAAGTTATTATTCCAGGGTGAGTTGGACTATATAGACCCCAAGGTCTCTTCTAACTCTAAGAATCTGGGAAATTAACTTGGCCCAAATACTTCAATGATCAAAATTTCACCCTGTATTTCTAAGCACCCTCTATCACCAGTACTAACACCATTATTGATAGGAATGGGAGAAGGGAATAGATCATAAGAGCAAGGAAGGACATAAAGATAATCATCCTATTTTCTCATTTGAGCTCAGACAATTTAGTTTACTAAAAAGCTGTTGCTGGACTGCTGCTCAGAATATTTGGACTCACTGGAAATTAATACAGAAACATAGGTTAAAGGCTGAGTTAAATTACAACCTTTTCCATTAAATTCACTCCAGTCCCCTTCCTTCAGACCTCATTGCTTTTCTTTGAGCTAAGGGAAAGCCTGGGCACACTAAAGGCTAGATCAAAGCAGGCATATTCATGGTTTTAGGGTTCAGGGATGGATGAAGCCTTTAAGGAAAAGGCTTAGATGTATTTGATATACAGTAGTAAGAACAGGATTCAGCTCAAGCAGACAAAATACCCTGGTCCTTAAAACTTCCCTTTAGTGAAACTTTCCATTTCAAAGAGGAGGTTAAGAAAAAAAAAAAAAAAAGGTTAGAGGCCATTGTCTTTCAGAATGCAAAACTATCTCCATTCAAATGGCTTCCCGGAAATATCAATCACTGATGCTCAAATTTAGCTAAAAGGTTCAAAGTAACAAACAAATAACAAAAAAGTATTGCTTACACAGTAGAAAAATATAAGAACCTCTCTTCATCAGTTTCTTTTTTTATTGTTTGAATAGTAAGAACACTCAAAATTTCAGCTTGAGTTTTCAGTTAATTCTTCATCCTTCTAAGGAAGATGATAAATTAAGCAAAATGGATAATGACTAGATGCTTTTGTATACCTAGAGATAGTATAATCCTATTAGCCCTTCTAGCTGAAGCAGAAAAAAAAAAAACAGAGAGAGGAGGCAGCCTGTGGCAGGCAAATCAAACCATCACCTTCCCACAGAATCCAATAAAAATATTCCAAGAGCCTTAGGAATAGCAGGGCCCTCCACACCATCAGCCCTGTTCCCCCCTTTAGCCTCACAGACTTTTTTGAAGGGAACAAACATTGGAGAAAAGAACCACCTTCATCAACATCACCAATTCTAAATGCTGACCAACTGACACCAACAAACAGATGGGCACAAGAACTTCTATCATGGTAGCATCTCCCCTCACCTCCAGGGGGAAACAATCCCTAACCCTACTCTACCAGTCATGCTTTAAGCCTGTGCTTCACAGCTATCTTGGGGGGTGAAGGGGGGTGTTAAATCCCACCCCACCTCCAGATGTTTCCTGGCAGCTATTACTAAGAAATTTCTTACCATCAAAACCTTTGACATTATCAATGTCAAATGGTTTAACATCAAAAATGTGCGTTATTTTATCAATGAAAATAATATTAAAGAATATTACATCTGTTTTGCAATTAGACTCTAAGGACCACAGTCTTCCCATATAGGAAGCTAAAACCTGCTATATATGTTAGTTCCCCCTTTTAGAATGTGAATGTCTTGAGATACAGAGACTTTTCTATTGGTCTCCCCAATACAGAGCAACTACGATATGCATGTTTTTTTTTTCCTTCATTTATCTATGCATTCATTGTGAATATGATTAAAGACAGTCTAGGGTAACCTTTAGCAGTTAAATAATCAGTTGTTCTTTACAAACTAAGATTTTAAAAGCTTGTGGTATTGTTCTTTAAAAACAACCACCACCAAAAACTTTTGACTAGAATAGAGGGATATAAGGGTTCTAAGAAAAATAAAACTTCCTAGCAGTTAAGAATGCGAACTGAATCTTTATGGGGCTCTGTGGGAAGGTGATGGTTGGATTTGCATGCTACAGGTTGTCTCCTGTCTCCCCCTCAGAGTGTTTTACTGTTTCATCTGGATTGCACTAGCTCAAGGTGTACAATAAAGTGGAATGTGTTCATTTGAGTGCTTGGTTTCCCATCACTGAAGAACCTTGAAGCAGAAAAGAACTAGAGGAAATCTGGGAAGGCTGAAGGTAGCAGGGGGAGAAATAGTCAATAAGTAATATTTGAAGATTAGCTAGCAGAAAGCAGAAAATAACAAGTCCCTAGAGCAGAGCAGGGGATCAAATTAAGAACAGATGAAAAGGGATTTTGAACTGTAGAAAAAGAAAAATGAGGAAACAGATAGAGGATTCTCTATTTTCTCAGAAAGGTTTCAGGTGGAGTAGATTTGAGAAGAAAAGATCTTGGACAGATGCTGTTGGGAGTTCTATAAAGGGACAATCATAAACGGTGACAGGTCAATGAGGAAAGAAGGTTGAGAGTAGAAGATAGTCTATGACTGAACTGGTTAATGATAGGTCAAGAGCTAATGCCCAAAAGAGTAAGGCCAAAGCATTGTTGATGGTCCTGGAGAACAGGGATCCAGGGAGTGACTAGAAGTAGCAGTGATTATGAATAATAGCTTTAGAAAGAATGAGGCCTAAAAAGAGATGGAAGAAAGGGAAGTTGTGGTCAAGGACCCAAATTTTAGAGTTTAGTACCACATAGGTAGCAGGATTATGGGTGATAATTAGATCATGGACATGACAATTCTGGTGTATAGCTGAGATAGAGATAAGTAATGTTGGATTTGCAATTGGAAAACTGAGATGTTTGAAGGGATATTATCATGTAGATTAAGGGTAATGGTTGGGCTAGAGAAGATAGCCATGAAGTAGGCACTAAGAGTTTTAATAAAAGAAGGGGAAGGACCAAAGGGCTGGTAGATGACAGCCAATACCTGGATAGGGTCATATAGATTGCTGTAGTTAGTTCCAAAAAAAGAGAAGTTGCTCAATGAAGACAGTAGAGGGTTTTGAAGTGACAGTGACGAAGTAAGGAGTGTGCCTATCCTTCTTCCTGGCTCAGGGCATCTTGAGACAAGGCAGAAGGTAATTCTAATCCAAGGATGCAGGCTCTTCAGGAAGCCAGATTTCTGATAGTGCAACAAGATGAAAGATTTGCATGTAAGAGGAAGTGGTCTGTAATGAAGGAATGTATTAATAAAGGTGAGAGCTCTCCAGGAAGGGAGAACAAAAAGGAAAAAGTCAAAGGAAAGTTGTTGGCATATGTGATTTAAAGAGAGTGCCTTTAGTTTATCTGTTGGCTTACTAGTAGCATCAGTCAAGTATAAGTATTTATTAAGTGATGCTATATGTCAGGCTTAGCTCCACTATAAGGATGCTAAGTAAATGAGGAAATGGCCTCTGCCCTCAAAGAGCTTGCATGTTATTGGGAGAATCATCAAGAAGCATAAAGGAAAACTTTGTTCTGTTAGTGAGATTAGCCTATTGATTCAGAAAACTGGAGAGCAATTTAGGGGAAAAAGATAGTCCATGACCCCACAAAATAAAGCATTTTGGCTAATCCTACTGGTTTTCACTTATGGATAGGCATTTGAAAGTCTTTGTGAATACATAGTTGCATGAATTACTTACTGAGCTTGTAGAAACAATGCTTAAAAGAAATTATAGTCTGGAAAGCCCCCTCTGATAAAAAGGATTCCTGCATTGATTTGCAGAGATAATAAAGCCCTAGGGTGGAAAGTCCCTAACTTCATGTGAAACAAATAATATTCTTATCCTACATAACTTCAATTCATTTTAAACATTATCTACCCATACTCTGTCAGACCCATTCTGTAGAGCATGAGAATTTCCTAGTGATTCTAAAGCTACTGAATGAATCCTATTGTACAGTAAAAACAAACAAACAAACAAACAAACAAAACAAAAAAACAAACAAACACTGGTTTTGGTGTCAGGATACCAGGGTTGAAATCCTGGCTTTTGCCCCTTACTATCTATGTGACCTTAGCTAAAACACTTGTCCCTTCCTCGCCTTACTTTCTTCATCTTTAAAATGAAAAAACTGGACTAGGGGACTTCTAAGGTCTAAATCCAACATATAATCCATCATTCTTTCTTCTAGTTTCTAATAAAGAAGCATTCCTTCTCTTTACCAAGGCCAGCCTCTCCACTTGAGGTCTTGATCCTTCTCAAAGAGATCATCTGTCCTCCTCCATTATGCCTTCTTTCTCTCACCCTCAAACTCTTCTTATTTATTGTTACTTTTTCTAAGTCTACAAAATACCCAGGCTTTCTAATCTTTAAAAGACCTTTATTTGATCCTGGCATCCTTTCTTGCTGTTATTCTTTATTTTCTCTTTTTCACAGAAAAACTTTTAGAAAAGGTCATCAATACATGGCAGTCATTCAACAAACATTTATGAAGCTTCAGCTATAACACTCTGCTAAACATTGAGGATATAAAGAAAAGCCCCCAAATCCCCAAAGTCACAAAGAAAAATCCATTCAGGTCCTGAGCTCACAAAGTTCACCATCTAATAGATATCACCTCCATTTCCTTGCTTCTATTTTCTTCTCAATTCTAATCATCTCTAATAGGAGCTAATATATCTACTGAACTCCAGGTCTGCAGTATGACTATCCTGTTAGATAGCTCCACATGACTGCCTCTTAGGGAGGGACAAGACACATCTAAAACTCACTGCATTTTCCCCTAAACCCATCTTTCTTTCTTTTTTTAAAAAAATTAAAACCCTTTATCTTCCAACTTAGAATCAATACTGTGTATTGGTTCCAAGGCAGAAGAGTATTAAGGGCTAGGCACTGGAAGTTAAGTGACTTGTCCAGGATCTGGTCTCTAGGCCTGGCTCTCAATCCACTGAGCCTTCCAGCTGCCCCCTTAAACACATCTTTCATCTGAATTTCCATATTTCTTTCAAGAGCACAAACATCTACCATCCTACCCAGGTTAATAAACATTCCTGCCTTTTCCCTATTCTCATCCCCTTTTTGCATCCAATTGGCAGGTTGCCTTGTCTTTATTGTTCTTCCACCACAACATCTCTGACATTCTTACTCATCTCTCCCTAACTCAATTCAAAATGCCTTTATTAAGTTCCTGTTATTTGCCAGGAACTGTATCAGACACCGGAGGATACAAAGACAAATATTTTTTCTCAAGAAGAATCTGTACCCTTGAGGGAAAACAATAAGTACATGCATAACTACTAGCCTTAAACAGATACAATGTGAATACAAAATCATCTCCCTGGGCAGATGAGAGAGAACGCTAACTGCTGGGAGGGTTTAGGAAAAACTTGAAAGGGGCTTGAATAAGCTTACAAGAGTCAGAAGAACAAGAATATTCCAGGCATGGGGACAACTGTATAAAGCCACAGAGGTGTGATATGGAATGCCAGGTAGAGGAAACTTTACCTAAGCCAGTTTGGTTGGTGTATAATTTGAATCTGTTACCCTAAAAACTACAATCGTCAGCAAAACTATGATTCCCAGAACCCACTCACTTCCTGTCGTTACATACTGATGTAGACAGGCTATAAATTGGATGGAGGTCCATGTCTAGCTCTCTTTTCCTTCCTTTTGGTGGCTTCTGTGGAACAGGTAGAAAACTTAAGTCTCGTGGTTCTATTTTGTCAGATAAAAAACTTTATAAAAATAATACTTGAAGTATTCAACTTTAATTTTAACTTTACATTGGACAGTAGAGTATGTTACAGGAGTAAAATGAAACCAGACCCATGTTGTAATGGACTTGAAATGCCAAATAAAGGAGTTCATCCTAGCGATGACAATAATCCCTGGAACATTCTGATCATGGGAGGGCCATGGCTAGACTTGAGCTGTAGGAATATCAGTTGGTCAAGGAACAGTAGATTGGAGAAGGAGGAGATTGGAGGTAGAAAGACCAATCAGAAGGATATTGCAATTGTCCAGGCAAGAGTTTAGTCATGAGGGCCTGAATTTGAATTGTGGTTGTGTGGATGGCTAGAAGATAGATCTGTGAAGTATGGTGGAAGTAGAATGAATAACAGATAATGACTAATTAAAAATGGTGGAAGATGGGGCAGTGAGCAAGACTGAAGAGACTAGATGATTAGAAAGAAAATGAGGCCTTTGACAAGAAGAGAGAAGTGAGGAAATAAGATGAGTTTAGGAAGAATGATTTGAAACAGGTTGAGTTTTAGACCATCCTGGTAGATATGGTAAAGTGAAAGTGGGATATGTGGATTTTAGAGGCATCTGCATAGAAACTTAATTGAAATGAGAGCCCATAGGATCATTAAGAAAAGGTAAGGTAAGGTAGGTGGGTCAGGATGTAGAGAGGGGAGAGAAGATTAGCACAGAACAGAATCCTGGGATATAGCCACTTAAAAGAAGTAGGGCATGGAGAATGACCCAAGAGAAGCCACAGGGGAATAGCAAGACAGGCAGAAGGAAAGCCTGTTAGGAAGAAAGATTCTGGGAGGGGAAGGTAGTCTGTGCTATCAGGATTTCAGAGATCAGAAGAGATATGACTAGGTATAGAGATGCAGATCTATTATCAGAGGCCAGATCCTTTATGTGAAAGAAAATGGAGCCCCATTGGGTATTTGAATACTGGAAAGTTTATCTGTTACAGACCAAGATACCTGGAGGGAAGCATCCAAAGATCTATTATCCAAAGTCAATATGTTCTTTACAAAATGACAGGATCTGTGAAAATTCAAATCAAACATTCATTTAGTGTTTATTGTATGCAGGATACTTTTTATATTGAAGTCATTTTGCTTTATAGGTTTTCATGGAATTTAGACCTCATCCAGTGGCTTTTATCACTAGTCAAATAGAAACTCTCCCAGCATTTAAAGCCCTTCACAATCTGACTCCAACCCACCTTTCTAGTCTCCTTACACATTGCAACAGGACCTCATTTTACCTGAACTCAACACACATGAATTCAGACTTATGCAAAAGGTAAATACAGAAAGGCAGAAAATATGGAAAATAAAAAATTTTAATTATACCCTAAATCCAGCCATTTTCCCAAGCTACATAGTGTCGACATGGAATCTAGAGTCCCCAAACTTGTGGCTTAGTGAGATCTGATGAACCCCAAGTTTTAGAAATAGCTTGTAAGCTGGAGACCCCCCAAAGCTTGTGCTTCCCGGTTCCTGTGAGAATCCACCCTGAATAATGGACTCTAGGGTAAATGCTAAATACCCTTTTGTCTTAGGTAGTCTTCTCTGTTGTATCAAAGACCAGTCCCAGGAAGACACACCTGGGCAGGGACCATCCTTTAATATCCATTGTGTAAGCAGCCCCTTCCCTTACACCCTAGCCTCTGGCTATGATTCCTTTCCCAAGCTTGATTGTAAATCCCATCCTTACCAGTAAAATGTCAATCATCTTTCCTGGCACCTGGATCTTCCCAAATGGTATATAAGTTCCCCGATTTCCTTTGTTCCTTGGAGTGGTAATCTAGCTCGGTGTCACTCCCAGGGGTTCAGGGAGCAGAGCGAAGCAGTGTTCAATTCTGGATTCTGCATAAGGCACAGCTCTACGTAAGAGGCCAAGGAGCCCTGTTCCCCCTTTCCCTTGATTAAAGAGTGGCTTTATGACTATTTAATAGTTCTGTGTTTTTTCTAAGTTAACAAATAGTCTTATAGCACTTCTACCAGTCATACTCATTCTTAACTCTGAGAAACCTTTGGGCAAGTCATTGCATTGTTTTGCACCAATCTTGGCTCCTGCAGCAATCTTTGCCCAGAGTTCTGCCTCAGAGCAGCACTTCTCTTTGTTTCATTAACACTATGTAGTTATTAATAATGGCCCCAAAGTACAAAAATAGAGATATTCATAACTCTGATATGCCCAAGAAGTCATAAAATGCCAAGATATGGTTGTATAAGAAATACTTACTAAATAATGGGGTTCACTATTATGAACAGTTTTCAATATACAGTCTTGGAATATACTGGTCACATAAAATGAGGTCCTATTGTACTTCCTTTCACATAAGCTAAGACACAGCCAAAGTGAACTTCCTGTTATTTCTTTATACATTACTTTCCATTCTGCCTTTGCATGCCTGGAATGCCCTCTCTTCTCAGCTCTGCTTCTTAGAATCCCTACATTTCCTCAAAACAGGTGCCTCCAACACAAGGTCATTCCCAATGCTCCCTCAACCTCCTAATGACCCACCCCCTCTCCTGAAATTTATACACATATACACACACACTCCCAACATATGTCATACTTGTACATGTGTATATTATTTATAAATGTAAATTCTGTGAAAGCCAAGACTCTTTCATTTTGGTCTTTGTGACTTGTACAAAAATATTTATAGCTGCATTCTTTGTAGTGGCAAAAAAAAATTGAAAATGAGGAAGTGTCCATGGATTGGGGAATGGCTGAACAAATTGTGGTATCTGTTGGTGATGGAATACTACTGTGCTGAAAGGAATGATGAACTGGAAGAATTCCATGTGAACTGGAATGACCTCCAGGAATTGATGCAGAGTGAAAGGAGCAGAACCAGGAGAACATTGTACACAGAGACTGATATACTGTGGTAAAATCCAATGTAATGGACTTCTGTACTAGCAGCAATGTAATGACCCAGGACAACTCTGAGGGACTTATGATAAAGAACGCTATCCACATCCAGATTAAAAATGTGGGAGCAGAAACACAGAAGAAAGTCAACTGCTTGTATACATGACTTGATGGGGATATGATTGGGGATGTAGATGCTAAGCGATCACTCTAATGCAAATATTAATCATATGGAAATAGGTCTTGATTATTGACACATGTAAAACCCAGTGGAATTGTGTGTTGGCTATGGGAGGGGGTGAGAGGAGGGAAGGGAAAGAACATGAATCATGGAACCATGGGAAAATATTCTAAATTAATTAAATAACATTTTTCAAATAAAATAAAATAAACTTATTTCAGTCTTTGTATCCCCAGTTCCTAGCCCAGTGCTTAACATATAGGTGCTGGTTTATAGAGATGGAAGACACGTCCTGGTGACATGTGTTGCAGAAATTAAAGATATAATTGGGGGAGGCTTGAAGGCCAACAGGACCCTGGTGCCTCTCACAAAGATGGGAGATGACCAGGATCATTTCCAAGTGGGACTAGAGATTATTGGGGAAGGGGGATGTTGGGGATATCTGGGAGGAAATATCAAATAGATGAGACTTGGTGAACCTATATGTTGGGAGTGAAGAAGGGAGGAAAATGATTCCAGAGATTAGCAAGTTCCCTTCCACTACGGGTCTTTACCCAAAGGCTAGATGATTCCATATACACACTATCAAAGAGATTCTTGTTAAGGTAGGGCTTGGAGCAGAAGGCCACTTTAAGTTCTATCCAACTTTGAGATTTTATGAAGGTTTGGGAGGGATGCTTTAGAGTTAGCTTGTATTACTAACCAGAGCTGATGCTTAAATTTTCAGTGAGAGAATGTAACAAGTCAGAAATTGAGAAATGCTACAAATTGTTCTTGTTCTCATTTGATCGTTTTCAATTGTATCTGACTCTTGGTGACCCCATTTGAGTTTTTCTTGTCAAAGATGGTGGAATGGTTTGACATTTCCTTCTTCAGGTCATTTCACAGGTAAGGAAAATGAGGCCAACAGGGGTAAGTGACTTGTCCAGGGTCACAGAGCTAGTTAAGTGTATGAGATGAGATTTGAACTTAGGAAGATGAATCTTCCTTACTCTAACTTCCTGAACTCTATTCCCTGCACCATCTAGCTGTCCCATTCTTGATTAATAAATCATAGTTTGATTTATTGCTTTGTAGGTTGTCTAGATAGACTAAAGAAAGTAATGCAAAAATACCAATAATGCAAATTAAACTTAAAAATGGAGTCCCACTTCTTTTCCCCTCCTCTCTCCCTCTCCCCCCCCCCGCCCCCCGCCCCCCGCCAGGCGAATTGATCCTATTATTATAATTATTATTTTTTAAACCCTTACCTTCCATCTTAGAATCAATACTGGGCATTGGTTCCAAGGCAGAAGAGTGGTAAGGGCTAGGCAATGGGGGTTAAGTGACTTGCCCAGGGTCATACAGCTAGGAAGTGTCTGAACTCAGATTTGAACCCAGGACCTCCAGTCTCTGAGCCTGATTCTCAATCTGCTGAGCCATCCAGCTGCCCCCTATTGTCATAATTATTGATACTGGCACTAAAAGGTAACTATTATAAATGTGAAAAATAATAAAGGCTGATATAATAATAATTAGTAGTATTTTAATTAAAGCCATGCTGATAGTTATTAGACCACGCGCTTGTAAGAATTCAAAACTGCCGCCCCAGCCATTATTACTTCCCGTCTCTTCCTGAAATCTGCTAGCCAAGAGGGCACTCCCTCCTAACCCAGGAGATTTTAAACTGTTCTCTGCGTGGAGACATAGGCGTCCCCATGCCCAAAGAACCGGAACCAGAAACCTGTTGGACCACAGGAAATGTAGTTTGATAATTTCCACGTGTCCATAGAAAATACATATATATATATATACTTAAAAATGGCATCTCCCAAATTTCATTTTTACACCAGAACAAGCAGATGAAGACCTCTATTCACAGCCAGGAAGACCTAAAATCAAGTTCTGATCCATGGTGGCTATGTAACTCTAGGAAATTCACTTAAACTCTCTGGAACCCTGGTAGCTCTCTGCGTCTATAAAAGGAGTTTACTCATTGGAAATGCCATGTCCAATTAAAAAAAGTTAGAAATGACAAAAAGAATCTGTCCTGACCAGAGTGACCAGGATGAAGAAGAGATTAGAAATCATATTGTAGGGGATTGAAGGAACTAATCTTGGCTATTGGACTGAAAGATTTATGGAAAGTATTATGGTAGCTGGGAAGGCAGAAAGCTTGTAGGGAAGGAAATGGTTCTTTATTGAATATCACTAGCCTAGAAGTAAGAAGATAAATAAGAGTGGGTGGGATTTTTATAATTTGGGGACTGAATGAAGGAAAAAAGCATTTATTAGGCATATCTACTATACACCAATTAAATTGCATAGTGAATAGAACACCAGACTTGGAGTCAGGAAGAGACACTTACTAGCTGTGTAACCCTAGACAAGTCACTTAATCCTGTTTGCCTCCGTTTCCTCATCTGTAAAATGAGCTGGAGAAGGAAATGGCAATATTTCCAATGTCTTTGCCAAGAAAACCTCAAAAGGGGTCAAAAAGAATGGAATATGATTGAAAAACATCTGAACAACTATATACCAGGTCCTATTCTAAGTACATTAAAAAAAAATTCTCATTTGATTCTCACACTTCTAAAAAGTAAGTACTACTATCATCTTTATTTTACAATTGATGAAATGGAGACAAATATGGTTAAGTGATTTGCATAGGGTCGCACAAATAGTAAGCATTTGATGCTGTATTTGAACTCGGTTCTTCCTGACTCCAGGTTTAGTACTCTCTCCACTGTGCTACCAAGCACAAGTTTAAGGACTCAGACCTTCAATGGTGTTTCTACAAAATGAGGAAGGAAAAAAGGTTAAGGAGTCAAACCTGAGTTTTTGTCCCAGAGGCTTACTTACTGCATGACCTTGCCTAAGCTTTAGTTTTCTCATTGGTAAAAGTTGTAAAAGTTCATACTCCTTTTTGTTGGATTATGCATGTTTATAATGAAAGATTTTTTTAATAGTTTTATTGATGTTGATCAATGGTGGGACAGTGGGAGGATACAGATTATAAACAGATTTTAAAATAAACTTGCTTTTTAAAAAAACTTGTAAACCTTTAAAAAATAGGCACTGTTACTATATAATTATGTAGAGCAAAATAAGTCTAATAAGATTAACTAGTGTAAAAAGGAATTCTTTAATTTCTTTAATATAACAGGGGACCTGAAGGCCCTCTTACCATAGAGATGTGAAGGGATTAGCCAGCCTACAGTGACAGGAAGTAGGAATGGGGAGCCCCCTGCTGAGCCAGTGTCAGTTGCAGGCAATGAGTTGCTGACAGGAGAGTCAGTTGCCAATAGTGAGGGCTGGCAGTTGCCCGGAAGGTGGCTGCTGGGGTGAGTTGGTTGTTGGGGTTTGGTTGCTGGTGATGTGTTGGGTTGGTGGTTGGTGTTTAGTTGCTGGAATATAAAGGGAGGCCTGAGCTTACTGAGAGGGCTTTTCGCTTTAGCATTTAAAAGACTTTTTGCCTCTGAGCTCTATAGAGAGCAGGAGATCTGTCTCATAGGCAAGGATCTGCTGTCAGTTGGCTACTGATGGTTTGGACTCTATAAAAAACTGTTTAAAGGAATGAGTGGTAGTTGTTAGGTAGGTAGGGAGTTAAGTAGTTAGTGAATCATTTATGGATAGTGTAGGTTAGATAGGCCTGGTGTTTGCCAGGCAAGAAGAAGCTGTCCTCAGAAGACAGTTAGAGGTAGATTGGGAATTTTAGATAGTATTAGGAATTTTAGGTATATTTATAGGATATAAGATTAGTAATCTCTCTTTCTTTTTTTCTATCTTTCCCTCCTTTACTATATTCTTTTACTATCTCTATTTTAATTAAACTAAATTGTTAATTGTTAAAAGTAAAGGGATAATATTAATTTACAACTCTACTATATTCTCATTAAAACTTAAATTATTAAAAGCTACTCTCTTATTTTGTCAAAACCCCTATTTTAACCCTTATACTAGGAAGGGTAGAGATGACATACATGTTACAAGATGATTGGAAGAATTAAAATGAAATCAGCATTCTGCAAAACTATAAGGTCACATGCATTTAGAGACCTCAGTGATCATCTGTATCCTCAGTGACAATATATATCTGAAAAAAAAAATTCTCTCTTTTCCTACATAGTAGTCATCCAAATTTTGTTTGAAGTCCTCCAATAAGGAAGAACCATCACTTTCTGAGGCAACTCATTTTACCCTCCTAATTGTTAGAAAGCTTTTTCCTGACATCCCCTAAATCTGTCTCTGCCTTTTCTAAAACTAGTAGCAAATGGCCCTGATTCACCTCTTCCTACCTCATAGCCCTTCAAATACCTAAAAACAAAACAACTAAGTGCTCCTCCCTGAGATTTCTCGTCTCCAAGATTAAACATCTCCTACTTCTTCACTAGTCCTCACACAGCATGGACAGAAGTCCCTTCCCCATTCCAACTGTCCTTCTCTGGACACACTCCAGTTTATGAAAACTTTCCCCAATCTGTGGTAGTGAGAATGGAACAAAGAACACTTTGTATGGTAAAACTAGGGCAGAGTTCCATGGATCCTTTTTTCTCAATGAGCAGGGAGATGGTACAGTGGATTATTCCTGACCTGGAGTCAGGAAAACTCATGTTCCCAAGTTCAAATCCAGCCTCAGACACTTACTAGCTGTGTGACCCTGGGCAAATCACTTAACCCTTTTGACCTTAGTTTCCTCACCTGTAAAATGAGATGGAGAAGGAATTGGTAAACCACTCTTTTGTTTTGCCAAGGAAACCCCAAATGGGATCATGAAGATTCACATGTAAGACTGAAAGTGATTGAACAACAAATATTTCCTTTTTTTCTAAAAAAAAAAAATAATCCTTACTTTGTCTTAAAATCAATACTATGTATCAGTTCCAAGGCAGAAGACAGGTAAGGGTTAGGCAATGGGGGTTAAGTGATTTGCCCAGGATCACACAGCCAAGAAGTGTCCAAGGCCAGATTTAAACACAGGCCTTCTAGTTATAAACTGAGCCACCTAGTTTGTCCCAACAAATGCTTCTTTTTATTTTAAAACCCTTACCTTTTATTTTAGAATCAATACTCTGTACTGGTTCCAAGGCAGAGGGGGCAGTAAGGGCTAGGCAGTGGGGGTTAAGTGACTTGTCTGAGGTTACACATTTGGGGAGTAGCTGAGGCCACTTTTGAACCCAGAACCTCCCATCTCCAGACCTGGCTCTCAACCTACTGAGCCACCAAGCTCCCCCTATAAATGTTTCTTAATGTTATAGGACAGTGATGGGCAAACTACAGCCTGCGGGCCAGATGTGGCCCCCTGAAATGTTCTATCCAGCCAGGACATTATTCCTAATCTGACGAATACAATGAGTAGGATACAATACAATGAAACTTTGAAAGAGTTGCCTTAGAAACAGACTGACAGATGAGCATTTCCTTTCCTTTGGCCCCCTCTTTAAAAGAAGTTTGCCCATCACTGCTCTAGGATAATAGAGTGATATTTCTTAATGCATCGAAGCCTGGTCCAGTAGAGAAAAATATTTACTGGAACCAAATCCATATTCAGAGTTCTTGTCTCTGGATTTCTGTCTACTATCTGTGATTATGGTTCTTTTAGTAACAAATAAGTCACTCATGGTTAGCAGAATGTTCTCTGGAAAACCAGATATGGGGCTGTAATTCTGGGCAAACTGCCTATAGGTTTTCACCCCATGAAACTGAGTGGGAAGGAAATGCTTTTTGTCCTCCCCTGTCTGCTTCTGGTTTGGATTTGGCCAGAGCTTGTTGGTTGTGTAAGAGGGGAAGAATCCAGGCTTCTAGCTCTCTAAGGGAAAAGCAAACAAATGAAATGGATGACAAATCATTTCTCCAAGACCTTAAACCAACCTGGCTTCCAGTGCTGCTGGGATGGTATTGGGAGTCAATTTCCTGGAGCACTTAGAAAATCATACAAGCTATAATGTTTTCCAGGCCAGATAGGAAAAGCCAGGGGCAGTATTTGCTCCCTAGCTATTCCTTAAAGCCATTCTAAATGGGTCTCTCCACTGGAGTGGGAGAGAGTTCAACTACATCTGCAATTTCAGATTTTTTGAGGGGGATATGGGAGAAGGGAAGAGAATGAGGAGGCAAAAAAGCTTCCTGTTCTCTACAGATTCTTCTATTCCTGAGAGCTAGTACAGTAACAGTGGGAAAAGGCTAAAAACTTTGGTTTGGAGGCAACATACAATGAATTTTCTCATTTGGTTTTAAAGAAAATTAATTTTTTTATGAGTCTAGCTAACATCAATGAATACAAACATACCAATATAGAAGGAACCAAAAAATGTGATATATAAATGATCAACCCCTTTGATGTTTGTTTTTAACAAAGTCTGTTAAATTTTAACAAATAACAAAATTGTCTTTTGCGTCTCCTATGAACTTTTTTCCTATAGTTTTTGTTTTCTTAATTTCCTCTTTTTTCCCCAACTCTATCACTTTGCTACTTCAAGTTTTCCCTTATATCAAATATGTAACAGTCAAGCAAAATATATCAACACATTAGCCATGGTGGAAAAGGCTAAGGCTCAATTTGTACTGTTAATCCTCTCTTCCAAAAGCCTGGAGACATCTCTTGTAGTATCTGGGGTTTTCATCTAATAAAAGTAAAGAAAAAACACAGTTTATGAAGTTTCTTACAAAAATTTTAATCAAAAGCTAAACTAGTTATTATTCACTCATACCCATCATTTATTGAATGCCTACTATGTGTGAAGGTCTCTGTCAGGTAATCATAAGAAGCACAAGGTAGTAAATGAATGATGGACTATGAATCCAGGACTAGGAGGACCTAGATTCAAATCATGTCTCTGCCACTTAGTTGTGTGACCATGGAAAAGTTATTTGTCTGAGCCTCAGTTTCTTCAGTTATAAAATACAGATGACACCTGTAATATTTCCTATACACTTTTTTCGAGAACGAAATGCTTTGTAATTTTGTTTTTCCTTGCTGGATCTCCCTTTTTAAAAATTTTTATTTAGAATATTTTCCCATGGTTACTTGATTCATGATCCCCCCTACTCACCTCCTCCCAGAGCTGACAAGTAATTCCACTGGGTTATACTTGTATTATTGTTTAAAACCTATTTCCATGTTATTCATATTTGCAGTAGAGTGATCTTTTAACATCAAAACCCTAATCACATCCCTATTGCACTGGGTGACTAATATATTTTTCTAATGCACTGCCATTCCCACAGTTCTTTCTCTGGATGTGGATAGTGTTCTTTTCCCCACCAAGTTCCTCTGGATTGTCCTGGATCATTGCATTGTTGCTAGTAGAAAAGTCCATTACATTTGGTTGTGCCATAATGTATCAATCTCTGAGTACAATGTGCTCCTGGTTCTGCTCCTTTGGCTCTGCATCAATTCTTGGAGGTCTTTCCAGTTCACATAGAAATCCTCTAGTTCATCATTCCTTTCAACACAATAATATTCCATCACCAACAGATATCACAATTTGTTCAGCCATTTCCCAATCGATAGACACCCCCTCATTTTCCAATTTATTGCCACCACTAAGAATGTAGATATAAATATTTGTACAAGTCTTTTTCCTTATTATCTCTTTGGGGTACAGAACCCAACAGCGGTATGGCTGGGTTAAAGGGCAGGCAGTCTTTTAAAGTCCTTTGTGCATAGTTCCAAATTGTCCTCAAGAATGGTTGGATTAATTCACAACTGCACCAACAGTGTATTAGTGTACCAATTTTGCCACATCTCCTACACTTATCCCTTTCCTTTGCTGCCATACTGGCCAATCTGCTAGGTGTGAGGTGGTCCCTCAGAGTTGTTTTGATTTGCATTTCTCTAATCAGGAGGGATTTAGAACACTTTTTCATGTGTTTATTGATAGTTTTGATTTTTGTAAACTGTTAAGTCCTCTAGTTAGGAAGTATTATTCTTCTGGGTCCAGTAAGGGAGCATTCCTATATTTGACAACGCATTTCATAATCTTCCATCCACACTTGCTTCTGAAGCACATAGACTAAAATAAAAAAAACTTCTACCCTTCAAATCCCAGCTAAAACAGGTTTCTCCTCCGTAGGGGGCAAAGACTATATTACTTTTGTCCCAGAACTCTGTGGCATTCAGTCACTAAACAGGTAAGGGCCAACTTCAATCTGAAAGACCTGAATGAAAGTCCTGCTTCTGACAGATCCGGGCTGTGTGGCTGTGAGCGTGTCACTCAAAACTCTCACAGCTCCAAGTACGGAAGAGGAAAGCTGTTACAAAACCACAGCACTCCTGCATTTACTGTGTAGGGTCCATATGCCAAGGAAATGACAACCACTACCCCCCCCCCAAACAAATGACAAAACTGAATCTCTAGACAGTAGTTTGTATATTAACCTCATAAATTCAGTGACACTTTCCACAGGTTTTTGTAGACTAGAACATTTGATAACTTATGACAACCTATATTAACAACCAAAGAATCTATGCCATCATTTATTCCATATAGTGAATCATTTTCAACCTAGGGCATAGATTAAGAGCCCAAATTGGCTTCAGAGACTACGGACGCTAAACCTTTTGTTTAGCAGATAAGAAGTTCCCCTCAGGGGCCACCTAAGTTAACAAATGCTTGTAGTTGGTCCTCTGTTTTTGAAGAGGCTCAATGTCGTCAGAGGGTCACGTCCAGACTCGCTTGGGAACGGACCGTGAGGCAGGACTGCACAGTCAGCGGTCTCGCTCTCCCTTCCGGTCAGCCAAGTCCAGCGACAAGAAACAAGTCAAAACGCGCCCGGAGGCGGTGTGTGTCAGCTCCAGTTCTAAACGCTGTACTGCGCCTGCGTCAGCCGCCCCAGGGCCGCTGGGACAAACTCCCCACCTTCGGTGGAACACCCCTCCGGCAGGGGCAGCCCTGGGTCCTCACAGCCGTTTTCGGAGGCGTGGCCGCTTGGCTGGCTAAGACTTCAGAAGCCAAAAGGAAGAAGGGCAAAGTGCGAGCAAAGTGGATGAGAAATCCGAAGAAGGTTCAGCCGGCTGTCCCGCTTATAAATGTAGTTTCAGCCATCTCTGGAAGGTCTTGTAATGTATTCTCCACAGGGCCCCTCACAGCCTGTTTTTTTTTTTTTAACCTTTTTTAAAACCTTACCTTCCGTCTTAGAATAAATACTTTGTATTGGTTCCAAGGCAGAATAATGATAAGAGCTAGGCAATCGGGGTTAAGTGACTTGCCCAGGGTCACACAGCTAGGAAGTGACTTTGTCCACAGAGCTAGACCAGATGCCCCCAGCCCTACTGAAGTATGGAAGAACACATTGTGGACCATATAGCCTATATTCTCAGCCTCCAATGAAAGACTTATTTCTGTTAGTGGGGTAAGAGTTTAAATTTACTGCTTAAATTTACTGATTAAAATTTACTGCTTAAACAGAACAAGGAGAAAAATTTACACAACAGTAACATAAAATCAAACAACTTTGAGGCACTCAGGAATTCTGATAAATGCAATGGCCAAGATTATTACCGAGAAATGATGATAAAGCACCCTGCTTGCACACCACACAGGCACCACCAGGGGGTGCTATGAATGAGACATATTTTGGTCGTGGTGACTACAGAAATTCATTTTGCCTGACCTAGAATATTGGTTATAATTTTATTTTTTTCACTGGTGGGATGGGAGGAGAAAGAAAATCCATTTTTTGCTCACTGAAATTTTTTTTTAAAAGGAACCACACAAAGCATCCCTCTCCTATTCTAAACAGGAAAACTGGCTCCCTTCTGTATCTCCTTGCCAGCATTGCTTTCATTGATTCTGGTATTTATAATTAAGACAGGAACCTTAACCTCAAGGTGAGTATAATTTAGTAAAAAAGCCTCCAATCCAGCGTCCATCCAGTACTTTTCAAACTTCCACAGGAGGGTGGAGTGCCAAGTGATTCAGCCTCTTCTCAACTGGCCCTTAGATCACTCAGCCACGGGAAAGAATCCTAATAGGAGAAAGGAATGAGACATTAACTGGTACATTTGAATGTATCTATAAAAATGGGTTGTCTTCAAAGTATTCACCTTAGAAAGTTCAACTTTGGGTATATTGTAATGATAATATACAGCATCAAAACGTTTTTGTAACTTTTTAAAACTGTCTTCAGGGGACAGCAAGATGGCTTAGGGAATAGAGCACCAGGCCTGGAGTCATGAGGTCCTGGGTTAAAATCTGGCCTCGGACATTTCCTAGCTCTGTGTCCGTGGGCAAGTCATTTAACTCTAGTTGCTCAGCCCTTGCCACTCTTGTGCCCTGGAGGCTATTTTAGTATCAATTCTAAGACAGAAGGTGAGGGTTTGTTTGGTTTTTTTAAGTTACATTCAGGGCTCCTTTGAACTTAGTAACACTTAATCACCAGTTAGTGTTTTATTTTACAAAATGCTTTTTAAAACAACTCTCTTGTGACAGGTTATTACCTGTATATTACAAACGAATAAACTGAACCTAAGAGAAATTGAACTGTGGTCTCACAGAGAGTATGTTCTTTCATTTCCCAAGACAACTTCCAGCCCTCAGAAGGCACTTGTTATAACAAGGCTTCTTAATCTTTTTTTATGTCATGGACTAAGAACTTGGAAGAAGGACTCTGGTGCTAAGGACACAGGACCCACTCACCTAAATTGCTCATTAGGCAGACCGGATGGGTGACAGCCAATGAATGGTGGAGCTGGAGAAGGGTCCTTCATGACTGTGCCCATCTACGAAGCATGAAAATTATCAGATGCCACATGCTTTGCACAACCACAAATAAGATTCAGCAAGTATTTCCTAAACGCTTCCTCCATTGCAAGGCCTATGGGCCAGGGCAGTAGGAGGACACCCTCAAAAGGTGCTGACTGTGAGAGGAGACCCTAGCACAGCCCATCCAATGTGGTGGGTCCCCATCAGGAAAGCATTTTGCAGGAGAACTGATCAGCAGAAGCTCGGAATAAACCAAGATTCCAAATGTGGAGCATCTCTGCCCAAAATATTCATATGGACTATTTGTGCTGGGCCCATGGGAGAGCCTGATCAGTCATGGTTGAGCCCCACCGGACACTTTCCCCATAACAGTAATGTCATATTGGTGTTCTCTGAGTACAAAGGATAGCCTCCCTTTTCTTACCAGTCACCTAGCCATTATTTCCTATTTAAGAGAGTGAGGAGAAATATAGGGAATGGCACAAGGGACCAGCAAATGCTGAAGGCCATCAGATTTCTTATTAACACCAGATTTAGGGAATTCTTTTTTTAACAGGATGACTTTTACTCACGGGAACTTACCTTGGAACCCTGAAAATAATAAACAAATAGATTGCTTCAGCCATTTTTTTTCAAGTTAATTACAGAAGGGAAAAGGCCAAGTTAACTCTTTTCATATTCCTCAGAATTTTTCTAAACACTCACTGAGGCTTGTTCCCTCCATCCCAAGAAACACTTAGGAACTCTGCCCAGGCTATTTATCAGCTTTTATTAATAAAAGTAAATCACAGAGTTGAATCTTTATAAGCAGCAAATATTTTACTCTAGAATCTCAGAAAGAAAATTACAGTAGGACTTAAGTCATTCCAACAAATGATCTTTTGATATCAATGAAAATAATAACTTATGGATCAAAAAGATTTTATTTTTACATGACAAAAAAGCATTATAACCAAGGCTTCTGAATGAAACGAGATACAAACAGCAGTGTTTCTTGGTTATGGCAATGCTTAATAATTTTAAACTCCTAACATGGAGCCTATCATATTTTATTGATTCCAGTGAGGAAAAACTTTTAAACTATGTTAATACAATTTGGAGTTGGAAACTGGCACAATCTCTTCCTAGTGTGTCCTGATGGCACATGTCAGCTCTACAGAGTTAATCAAAACAAAGTATTTAGATGAAACCAATGTAGATCTCTACTATGTTACCATCGATGCCTTGATTTCTGTTGGTTTTCAGTTTGCCATAACAACAGAGGATGGAGTTACATGACTTTATGGAACTGAATATGTGGGATTAAGTATTTTAAAGGCAGGGTTACAATTCCAGTTGCAACACAGGTTCTACTCCATAATTAATTTAAAATGGGCTACAAACTTTTCAGCAACTAAATTGCATTAAAAAAATATAGTCATTCTTATTATATGTTCCATTCACAGCAGACATCACAAGTGTCCAAGCTTTATTAGCTTAGAAAAGTACAACTTTTCCCTGAAAAGCTCTAAAGAGTGATCATATTTCAGCCACAGCTGTTCTGAACTAACTTTCATAATTAGCAGTGACTATATTTTGTCACTACTTTATTCTAACACAGAAAAAACATGGTGACAATGGGGAAAAGGCAGGACAAAATCAGAAGCAAATTTGTCAAGAAACTGATTTTTAACATCCAGTGGCATTTCATGTTGTCAGGAGCTGTCATTATCAATATAAAATAACTCCCTGCCCATGGGACACATTTGAACGAGAACAAACAAGGCTTTAGAAATTTGCTAAAGCTGCTATTCTAGAGAACTGCTCCACAATATTTTGATCCCTTTTGGAAAAGCAATGGCAATAAAACTAGCTCTGAAGAATACAACCCTTATTAATAAAATCAAGTGCAATTAATCTACAGGAAGCTGGTACTTTTAAAAGTAACTTCTTTAGTATTCACTTGTAATGCTTCCGTAAACATTTAAACACTGCATTTCAGATTTCTCGGATATGCCAATTTCCATTTGACAAACTATGATTTCCTTCCATTTGGATCATCTGTTAACTAGAATGCCAAATGGTCCATCTTATCACCAGGAAGGGTGAAGTTATCAGTGTTAACAACAGAGCTTTAAAGATGCTATTACTGCCATATTTAATCAGATGGTAAAAGATACCTCTGCAACCCTGAAACAAAATGGCCATTGTTTTCCCTTAAATTACTTAGTGAGTAGGTAGCAGTATTTGTTATTATTTCAAATATGGGGCATTCACCACCACAGTTACCAAATGAAAAATTAAACCAAAATACAGTAGATCGAATTTGTGTACTTGCGATCCTTTATAAATTCTCAAACATGGAACTATTCTTAGGCTCACCAGGAATTATATTGGAATGAACTAAAGATATATTTTAAAGTATTATTTTAAGCATACTTTTATGTCATTTCGTTTCTCTTGAGATCATTTACCTTTACTCTTAGACATAATTTAATCACGACTCTACCATACTGTCAAACACTACAGTGATCCACAATAATATTCTGGCTATGGAGGGAGCTTAATTATTAAGCAACACCTTCCTAAAAAGCTTCAGTATTTATGATCAATAAAAAGCATTTCTCATTGAAATAACACTGAAGTGGAACATGGGCCCTCTTCTTTCTGTCCAACTCAATTAACTTTTCAGATCAAAATGATATCACATTTAATCACAGTAAGGGATAGTCTTCAAGAAAGCTCCACAGGTAGATCTGGTTTCACAGAAGTATATCTAGGATCCAATTGGGGTGTGAAATCCCGGAAGTACTTAGATGCATCAGTACCAAATACATCAAGGACTTTTCTGTTCATAACTGCAAACCTAGAAAATGAATGGTGAGAGTGTAAGCAAATGTGGACTTTATGAACCTTTCTATCAAGTAAGTTATTCATAATATTTAATATGGATTCATTGCTTTCATCTGATAAAAAGAATAGAGGTACCTAGAGGGTAAGTGGGCTAACAGTATAGGTAATGGCAAAATTAAGGATGGACGTAGGTAGGGAACAAACACTTATTCTACTATGCTTCTACTCTACTATGTGCTACTTTTATAAATATTATCTGATTTGATCAGAAATCACTTTTCTCCTATGACTATCTAAAACTTTAGATAAGAATATAATGTGCTATGGAATCTCAGGATGCATCAAAACTTATTATCACTTGTAGCTCAATCTTTCTACCAGATATCAGATCTCAACTTGAGTGTTCGTGAGAATTTTCTAATAAATTAAATCACATTTAAAAAAACCAGCAATGATGAAATGAAGATTCTAATTTAGGATTCCTCCCATTTATAGGCCAAGCTCTCAAATCTACTGAACCACCTAGCAGCCCCTGCATCTTCATATATTAATAGTTTCTCATCCTTTCCCCTAGGAAAGGTGTTAATATTTAAAGATTAATTAAATTGTTTTTGTTCAGTTGTGTCTAACTTCTCATGACCCTTGAAGTTTTCTTGGCAACAGTTTGCTATTTCTTTCTTCAGCTCATTTTACAAATAGGATACTGAGTCAAAAAAGGATTACACGACTTCCTCAGGGTCACATGGTTAATAAGTGTCTGAGGCCAGATTTAAAGTTAGGGTAGCAGTTAGGTGGCTCAATGAATTGAAAGCCAAAGATGAGAGATCTTGGTCTTAAGTCTGGCATCAGACACTTCCTAGCTGTGTGACCCTGGGCAAGTCATGTAACTCCTACTGCCTAGCCCTTACTGCTCTTTTGCCTTGGAATCATTGCACTGTATTGATTCTAAAAAAGAAGGTTTAAAAAGGATAAAGAAAGATTTTAACTTAGGAAGATGAATTTTCCTGACTCTAGGTCCAGCACTCTATCCCTTGTACTACTTTGCTGCCCAAAATAAACATGGATTTTCAACTTTTTCAGGGACATAACGACCTTAAAATTAATGGGAGAGGAAAAGAAGTGGGGGAAGATACCACGCTAAATTCTAACAATGAGTTTACACTCTTAATAAGGGAAGATAACACATAAAGGGGTGGCAGAAGTAGGGGAAGTTACATGGTACATAGTCTGGAGATGATCAGGTAATAAGGTGAAGGCCTGAATAAGGCAAAAGCATCCTTTAAAGCAACGGTCGGCAACCTTTTTGGCCATGAGAGCCATAAACGCCTGCTGAAGGAGGATGGAGGCAGACGGCGCTGGAATATTGGGGGCGGGGGCTGAAGGGCCCCCTGGGGCACATCTTGGGGCTCTGCCCAGACTGGCCAGTCCAATTCGGAGGTGGAGCCAGATATGGCTTGAGAGCCATACATTGCGGACCCCTGCTTTAAAGAGTCCAGTGTGGTTTAAGGGGTAGAATCCAAGTTTCTGGTAGAAATAAATCATGGTTTCATTTTAGATTCTACTGCTTATTTAAAAAAGAATAATTATGACCAGAAAAATCACTTCTTAGAGGAAGAAAAATACAAAATCCTTCAGAAACCTGCATGTATTTAGATGATACATGTCTCCATGGTAGGGACATTAAGCATTAGTAGTCAATTGGCAGATTGAAGAATTTTTCTTTTACTTTGAGGCACTTCTTTTTTCCTAGATTTTGGAGGAGTTCTACAGAATTGACCATATCTTTTATGGGTCCATAAGGTGATCCATAAAACTATTTCCCAAATGTCTGCAAGAAGGCTCTAGATATTAATTTGTATCATCAAGCTGAGCTTGATGAACTAAAGATGTCTGTATTAAATAAAGGAGAATGAAAAGAAAAAAAAAAGAATAGCAGATTATGGACCTAATAAGGTAAAAATGGGTATTTGAAAAATATAACTATATAATTAACATAACCAATTTATAACCACAACAAATATATAACTACTTATTATTCAATAAAGCTTTTTTAAGCCACAAACAAAATCAACAATTTAAATAAAGATTTTTTTTCTTTAAATGCCAAAGTAATTAATAGGATATACTAATACTACTTTGGTATTGAATTCCTGCACTATAACCTTTTGGCTATTTTAAAAAAGCTAGTATTATATCATTTTCCAGTTTGGCCCCTTAGTTCATATCATTATGTTTTTTTTTTGTTTTTTTTTTTTTAAGATTTTTTTTTTTAATTTTAAACCCTTAACTTCTGTGTTTTTGACTTATAGGTGGAAGAGTGGTAAGGGTAGGCAATGGGGGTCAAGTGACTTGCCCAGGGTCACACAGCTGGGAAGTGTCTGAGGCCGGATTTGAACCTAGGACCTCCTGTCTCTAGGCATGGCTCTCAATCCACTGAGCTACCCAGCTGCCCCACATTATGTTTTAATTAAGAAAGAAAAAGAGAAATCAGTGAAGAATATAAAATGATTAAAGAATTGAACATATGAAGGGACAATGAATGAACTGGGTTATCTAAATTAACTAAATTATCTAAATTAATTCTAAATATTAGAGACAGGGTTAAATTAATAAGTATATTCACATTTTTGGAGAAGATTTCAAGTACTGAACATTAATAGTCAACTCTTCTCCATTTTCAGAGGAAAGAATAAAGAAGGGGCTTAATTAAAAGAGATTACTATTTTAGATGAGTGGTTAACTTCTAAGCCTACTGAAGAGAAAGGTGTAGAATATCTACCCTTGAAAATCTAAAAGAATGGGAGAGACTACTATCTGAGTTGAAGGAGTCAAATGTGATTCAGAAAGATGTTTTTAAACCCAGTGATTCCTTCTATGTTTATTAGTGCAATTTTTGGATTGAAGTCTTTTAACTAATCTGCTTAATATATTAAGTTTAAATGAAAAAAAAAGCCTTGCATTTATGAAATTGTTTAAATAGTATGTATTTATTATACATATATGCACACATATATTTTATAAATATCCAACAGTTTTAAGTAAAATCACATTGTATTAATCTAGAACCTCAGGCAATTCCAAAATATCTATAGAGAAGAGGAAGCATATAATCATGTTCAATAAATGCATATCTTGTTTATTCTCTTGAGAGTTAATTTGAGTGGAGAGTGGTGAAATTATACAGTTTGTTTATCTGTATCATAGGAATTGTCTATTTGCCCTATACATTTTCTATATTAGAGAACTGAGATTTTTCCCTTTGAGGAAATTTAAATTATTCAAATCATCTTAGTCACTTACTTGCCCTTGGTGAGTCTTAAAAGGAATTTCCAGTAAGATGGTCGCAAGGTCTGAACTTCCATGACAGCCTAAAAAAATAATCCTGATAATTAAAGTTCTTCCAAGATGTAACAAAAATACAATCAACATTTATAAGATGCAGCAGGCCTACCTTTAATTTTTTTTGTACTCATGATCTATTAATATTGATAACCACAACAATAACAATGCTAAATGTATTAGTGTTTTACTTAATAATAATCAGGATACCCTTTTTATAGACACCAATAGTCTTTAAATATTTACTTTAGAAAATAACTTGTTAGTCATCATCTTTAAGAAGTATATCCACTGGCTATTTACCATTTTACTAGCAGTAATAAACAAATCAAACTACCCTCAACTCAAAAAACAAAACAAGAAAACCCTGTTGAATAGCATTCTATGGTTACCTTAATGTAATAATAAAAGTGGTCACAGAACTTTGGGAAAATATAAACAAGAAAATGAAAAGTGTCATTTCTATAAAACTTTATTTTTTTGCTGTTGCATGTTGTTGGTCTGACAGCAATGCTGCCGATACTGTCCCTTTTGGAATATTTTACTGACTTGGAAAGTACAAGAAAACTCTTGTATATCTCTATTGGCTTATTCTAATTGAATTTTAAATTACTTTCAAACTGAACTTAATATCAATTCAAGAAGTAACATATTTACATAATAAGATCTGTCTGAAGAAGAAATTTCTATTCTTAGTGATTCCTATTCTTAGCTAGGAAAAGAAGTGAAATGCCCTACCATCTATGTCTGATAATCTAGACTTTTCCATAGGATACAATAAGCATTAAAAACTAAAACAATTTCATTTCCCATTTCAAAAGGCATACTTACTGCCTGAAAGCAAATTGCTGTGGAGATAGAGTAGATGATGGTATCTGCATGAGGAAAATAGGGTACTTTCCCTGCTTCAATGCCTTTGAAATACATAGTCTACAAAATAATTGCAATGCAAGGTTTATAAATGATGACACTTTAAATGAAAATAGTACTATGTTCTACATTAGTTGTGATATACTTTTTTTGCTATTCTAAGCATGCAGCAAACATTTTAAAATAAAACAAAAATCTATTTATCAAACTGCTAATATGAATCAAGTTAGCCTACAGACAATACAAATAGGATCATCAGACTTGTTCCTTTTCACAAAGACCTTAGAATATACTTGAGAAACTCCAGTAGCAGTTAGGTGGCACAGTGGACAAAGAGCCAGGTCTGGAGTCAGGACAATATGGGATCAAATCTAGCCTCAGACACATCTTAGTTGCATGACCCTGGGCAAATCATAACCCCAAATGTCTAGGCCTTGCCACGCTTCGGTCTTAGAGTTGATACCAAGACAGAAGGTTAAGAATTTTTTTTTTTAAAGCGGCAAAGATCCACATGAGAATTTAAGGATGTACATAATCAAGCATTATATAGCATTTATGTTAAAGAATTTAATGCAGATGCAGAAATAAGTTTGGTGAAATCAGAATTTACACGAAATGCTGAGATTCCTTTGGATATTTTTTTAAAAAAGCAATTTCCAAGTTGATTTTGTGTCTACATTATGTTTCTCTAATTTGACCATACATTTTGGAAGGAACAAAGTCTTATTTTACTTCTAGTGGATCACCCCAGAGATCTATTCTTGGTCCTGCTATCTTAGATACTGATTTAGACGAAAGCATCAATATTGTTTCTTCTATCTTTAAATGACAAGTAGCTGTAAGGGGTAATAAACATCCTAGATAGCAGTCTGAGCCTAGGGCAAAGGCCAAGTCTAATGAGATGAAGTTTAACAAAGAATAATGGAGATGGAAAGCTGGCCCTGGAGTCAGGACACCTCTTAACTGTATGTACACTTGGTGTAAGTCACTTGCCCTCTCAGTGCTGTCAATCACAGAATAGATGTGGGTCTGCCCTGGGAGCTTTCCTCCTGTGAGTTCCCTGCATTAGTGAAAATGTAGGGACAAACAAACTGGGAAGGACGAGCCAAAACTTCTGTTAAAAAACAACAAAACTCTATAAGTAGCAGCTAAAAAAAGTCTGGCTAGACAAAAACAGTTTATGTGAATAAGGCCTTTGAGTTTTAAAGGACCTACAAGCACAATTCAACATGATGACACAAAAACCTCAACAGCTAAATACGCTATCAAATTATGGTAGAAAAAGCAAAGTTTCCAGAACAGTGAAAATGATATAACCATTGTTCTCTGCCTGCTCAGTCCACAGTGGAGTAATGGGTTTAGTTCAGGGTATCACCTATTATATGTTACACAACACTGAGCAGTGGTGATAGCAGTGGTATCTGCTGATGATGGAATACTGTTGTGCTCAAAGGAATAATGAACTGGAGGAATTCCACATGAACTGGAAAGACCTCCAGGAATTGATGCAGAGCGAAAGGAGCAGAACCAGGAGGACATCATACACAGAGACTGATACACTGTGGTAAAACTGAATGTAATGGATTTCTGTATTAGCAGCAATGCAATGATCAGGGATAATTCTGAGGGATTTATGAGGAAGAAAACTAGTCACATCCAGAGAAAGAACTGTGGAAGCAGAAACACAGAAGAAAAACATAGGATTGATCATGTGGTTCAGTGGGGATATGATTAGGGTTTTGATGTTAAAAGGATCACTCTATTGCAAGTATGAATAACATGGAAGTAGGTTTTGAACAATGATACATGAACCCAGTGGAATTGCTCTTCAGCTCAGGGAGGGGGGAGAGGAATGGAGGGGATTGTGAATCATGTAACCATGGAAAAAATATTTTAAATAGAATGTGAGCCATTCTCCAATTGATAGTCAAAGGAGATGAATAGTTTTTGGATGAAGAAATCAAAGCTATGTGTATGACAAAATGCTCTAAATCTGTGATGGGCAAACTTTTTAAAGAGGGGGCCAAAGGAAAGGAAATGCTCATCTGACAGTCTGTTTCTAAGGCAACTCTTTCGAAGTTTCATTGTATTGTATCCTACTCATTGTATTGGTCAGATTAGGAAGAATGTTGAGTGGCCAGATAGAACATTACAGGGACTGCATCTGGCCCGCTGGCCATAGTTTGCCCATCACTGCTCTAAATTATTATTGATTAGAGAGAACTGCAAATCCAGACACTGAGACTCACACCTATCAGATTTGCTAAAATGATAAAATGGGAGAGATTTGGAAATGTAAGGACACAAATACAACACTGTTAGAACTGTGATCCAACCATTTTGGAGAATATCATACTTTGGAGGCAGTGAGGAAGGGGGAGGAGGGCGCAGCTGGGAACTATTTTCACAGGGAATCTGAGGATCCCTTCGTAAGTCGCCAACTGTAAGTTTTAAAATTAATATTCAATGCCTCCAAAGTATGATATTTATAAGGATTTTTATTAAAAGCGAAGGGAAAGAGTCCCAACTCACCCTTATCACTGCGCCTCCTCTCCAAAAAAGCCCCATCACCACGCCCACAACAACCATATCAAAACCAGCCTGTGAAACCCACAACCAATAGGAAAAGGCTTAAGGAATTATGGGTATGGTGAAAGGGAGTTTGGGTAATGTAGTTTAAAGAGGTACAAGGTCTTTTCAACTTTACAACCAAGAGAACATTATATCCAGTAAAAGAAATATTATTTGAAGAATAACTATAAAGGTCTACCTCTAGAGAAAGAACTGATAAAAAGAAACATGTATGTCATAGTTTTATATATACATATTTTGTCAAAAGACGCCTGCTTTAGTGTAAGAAAAGGAAGAAGGGAATATACCTGGGAACTTATTTGCAGCAAGAAAACAAAGACATTAAGAAATTTTTCTTAAAAAAAAAAAAAAAGAGGGGTGGTGGAAAATCAAATGACCAAAATGAAAAATGAACAAGGCAAAATTATAGCAAAGAAGAAATAAAAGAAATTGCCACCCTTCTCCCAAAAGAAAAGGTAGTGAGCAGGCTCTACCAGTGATGGTGAACCTTTTAGAGAGTAAGTACCCAAACTTCTCCCTTGGGCTGCATGTAAGCTGCCCCCATTACCCCAGACAGGGGAAGGAGGAAGTGCTTCCAGTGGCTGCTGGGCAGAGGGGTGGGTCCTGTGAGAAATTATCTGAGGAATGGTGGAGAAGGGGAGGGAACCAGCCCCCTCCAGCACATGTGCCATAGCTTCACTATCTAAGGCATTATTTAAACTAAGAGCAGGTGAGTGAGGATGAAAGGGAAGGGATGCTAATTGCTTTTAAGCATTTGGAAAATTAGTACTTAGAAAAAGTATTACATTTGCTCTATTTGGGCTTGGAGGACAAAACTCAATAGGACCAATGAGTAAATGTTATAGAGGCAAATTTGGAGTTAATGTGAGGAAAATCTAACACAGAGAGTTGTCCCAAACCAGAACAGTTGGTCTTGACAAGTGGTGGATTCCCCATATCTATAAGACTTCAAAATTGAGTCCAGATGACTATAGATAGGTCAAGAATATTTTAAAGGAGAATATATTCCCTTATCCAAGTTCATGGTTTTCTAATTCTTATCTCACACAGTGGTAGGCACATAGTAAGTATGATATACTTGCGAACTAATTCATAGATTCCTAAAAAAATTACTATAAAGCTTGTTTATCTATATTAACTACAGGTATGGCTTATTTTATGCAATTTGTTTTACTGTGCCTTCACAGATATTGCATTTTATTTTAAAGAAACTCAAGATTTGTGACAAGTTTTAAACAAGACTATTGGCACCATTTTTCCAATAGCACATGCTCACATTATATCTCTGTGTCACATCTTGGAAATTTGGGCAATATTTCAAACTTTTTCATTATTATATCTGTCACAATAATCTGTGATCAGTGATTTTTGATATTATTGTTTTAATCATTTTGGGGTGCCACAAACCATGTCCATATAAGAGAAAGAAATGAATAGATAAATGCCATGTGTTTTCTGATCACTCTATCAACCAACTATTCTCCACTCTCTCCCCTCCTCTGGCCTCTCTATTCTCTGAGACACAACAATATGGAAATTAGGACAATTAATAACCCTACAAATGGCCTCTAAGTGTTTAAGTGAAAAGGAAGAGTCAATCATTGCAGTATACTTGATTGTTGCCTTATTTTAATAAATTGCTAATGTCTACTGAACCTTCAACAACCAGCACCCTGAACAGTCATGAAAGCAAGACTCCCCTTTCAACCATACCACCCCCACACCACCCACAAAAAATTACAGCCGGCTGAAGGTTTGGATGATGGTTAGAATTTTTAGGAATAAAGTATTTTAAATTAAGTTATGTACATTGGTATTTTAATGAAACAATACTATTGCACACTTAATAAACTATAGTATAATGTAAACATTACTTTTATGTGCACAAACCAAAAAATTCAGGTGACTCACTTTATTACGATGGCCTGGAACCAAACCTAATATCTCTGAGGTAGCCTGTACTGATTTTTACTACATAATTTACTGTAGTTTAATTAACACAGAATATATTTATTGAATTTATGTAAGGAAATCATGCCTAGGAATGCTGAAAATTATATATTCAATGAGAATTTGATAATTCTGTGCTACATATTATTGAAAATATACAAAATGCTTTATTTCTATGTGAAAAAAATCATTCAATATTCTTTTTAGTCATAAATTAAATGCTCCAGAGTCCATTACTAGAGAATCCATTTTCTAGCATTTATTTTTGGCTAATGGTCTGTGCCCAGATTAGATAATGACCAGATGAAAATGAAAAGAAGGAAATTACTATGTTACAGTTTTACTAGAACAGTGATAGTGAACCTTTTAAAGACCGTTTCCCATGCCCCACCCCACCCCAACTGAGTGCTAGGTGCATCTTCCCCTTACCCCACAAAGGGAAGGAAAAAAGCACTCCCATTGGGCTGCTGGGCAGAGGGACAGGGACGTGAAAAAAAATGTTTTCAGGCACAGAGGAGAAGGGGAGGGGTTAGAGCTCCACTCAAGTCCCTCTGCCTTTCTAGTAACAGACTTAGGGGGTGGGATGGACGAGTGCCCACAGAGAGTACTCTGCATGCAATCTTTGGCACATGTGCCTTGGGTTCACCATAACTATACTAGACAGTCACAGGGAACAAAAGGAAGAAAAGCCTCTTTTAATAGGTTTATGATGAATTCCTGTAGCAGAGAGCATATTTATATTAAATGCTTAAATAGTTGTAGATAAAACACTATGTTATACTTTTTCATGATAATCACTGGAATTTGTGTTTATGATTAACAATTTCTTCTGCTTCAATAGTCAGAGAGAAGTTAAGAACAAATATTTTAGAATAATCAACATAAATAAGTATTTGCTTACCTCTACCAATTTGGAAGCCAAATACATGGAGATTGTCGTGCTTTTGTAAAACATCATTGATATACCTGCCAAAAAGCCTACAACAAAACAAAAAGGTAATATTGAGGGGGTTCTGAAATGTTTAATTCAGTCCAGTAATTCTATCCAGATTATTGGTATTGTTATTTGTAATTGTAGCAGACCCTGGGTATAAGAGTATTCCAGAGCACTTATAAATTAGGTTAAAGTTTGGAAAGAAAGGAGGGATCTCATGTTAAAGTTAGTAAAATCAATTTCTCAGCCAATAATTCATCTTCATTTCCGCAAGAAAATACTTTAACTATATTGTAAAAATTTACTTGAAATTTTTAAAAAAATTATCTTGTTTTTATATTGTTTGTATTTCAAAATAAATACTTCCTTCTTCCCATAACCAGAGTTCTATTAGAACAAAGAACAAAAGAAGAAAATGAAAAGCTGTCTAGCAAAACTAATCCAACACATCAACAAAGTCTGATAATGTTTGTCATTTTTCACTCCCATAGTCTTCCACCTCATCAAAGAAAGCAAACAAGTGCACTTTCCATTTCTTCTTAAGAGGCTAAGTTGGTATTTAATATTACACACCATTTTTGGCAAATTTTTTTGTTTTTTTATTCATGTTGTAGTTACTGTATATTTTTCCCATGGATCTGTTCATTTCAATTTTAATTGACACAAGTTTTCTCATGCATTTCTATATTACTATGTTTAATATGTCTTCTATTATGATAACATTCCATGATATTCATGTGTTACAAGTTGTTTAGCTAGTCCCTAATTAATGGATATCTCCTTTGTTTTCCATACTTTGCTACTACAGAAAGTATTGCTATAAATATTCTGGGGCATGTGAGACCTTGTTTTAAGTCTTTGACCACTCTAAGGCATAAAGGTAGCATTATGATTTTTGGATCAAAGGGTATGGACATTTTTAATCACTTTCTTATTATAGTTTCAAATTGTTTTCCAAAAGGATTGGACAAATTTACAAATCTACCAACAGTATATTAGTGTATTTGTCCTTCTGAAGCCCTTCAAGTATTAATTATTCAATTTATTACCTTTGCTATTTTCTGGCTATGAGATGAAACCTTATGGTTGTTTTGAATAATATTTCTTTTATTAGTAGTGTTTTGGAATAATCTTTTCTAAGGTTGATGGTAGCAAGTAATTTTTTTAAGGGTCATTTTTAGAGGGAGCTAAGTAGTGCAGTGGATAGAGCACTGAGCTTGCAGTCTGGAAAACCTGAGTTCAAATCCAGCCTCTGATATTTTCTTAGCTATGTGATCCTGGGCAGGCCATTTAATCTCTCTAAGTCTCAGTTTCCTCATCTGTAAAAGGGAATCAACAACAGTACCTATCTTCCAGAGTTGTTTTAAGAATAAAATGAGATGTTATAAAGTACACAAGAAGCCATAAAATGTCTCATAAATTCTAGTTACTGTGATAGCCTTTGAATTTGTACCCACTAGGGCAGAGGTCGGCAACGTATGGCTCTTTCTGTAGGAGCCACAAAGTCAATTTTTTTTCAGGTGCTGTTACAGGAGCAGCACTGTGAGCACTGTATGGCTCTCACAAAATTACATTTTAAAAAATGTGGCGTTTATGGCTCTCACGGCCAAAAAGGTTGCTGACCCCTGACCTAGGGAATAGTTCTTGGTCTAATATTAGTTCCTCATAATCTTGGATAAAGACTTTTTTTTTTTTTAACCCTTAATTTCGGTGTATTGTCTCATAGGTGGAAGAGTGGTAAGGGTGGGCAATGGGGGTCAAGTGACTTGCCCAGGGTCACACAGCTGGGAAGTGGCTGAGGCCAGATTTGAACCTAGGACCTCCTGTCTCTCGGCCTGACTCTCACTCCACTGAGCTACCCAGCTGCCCTAAAGACTTCTTTTGATGCAAAGATCTGTTCCCATTTGACTGCTTCTCTTCTGACCCTAGTTGCATTAATTTTGTTCATACAAAAGCTTTTCAATTTCATACAACTAGAATAATTACAAATATTTATGAAATTTAAGTATAAGATATCTTTTATCTATGATCATTTTTATCTCTTTATTAAAAATGATCTCCATACACAGCTGGAAAAGATATTTGATCTGTTTTAATTTTTTATGTTGTGAACTTTTAATATTCTAGACACATCCATTTTGATGGTATTTGGTGTAAAATGTTGACATTTCTACAGGAATAACTTATGTTCTCAAGTTTAATGAAGAGTGAGATGAATTTAACTGTTTTTATTTTTCTTTGTCTAATGTCTTCCTGTAATTTTATTTCCTATTTCTTACCCAGCACTAAATAGTTTGTATGAATACTGCTTTATAATTTGAGGATTAAAAATGATACTTTTCCATTCATTTAGACTCCCCCCCCTCATTATTCCCTTCAATATTGCAGATATTACAGTCCTCTAAATGAATTTTATCATTTTGTCTGGTATGTTCTCTGCAAGTTTGATTGGTATAATATTAATTTGGTAAATCAATGTATGCATTATTACAATGATCTCTTTGTTATTCATTACAAAATGATACTCCTTCTCATGATTTTGTGTCATTTTATTAGCTACGCCCATGCCTGGAATGGTCTTGCTGCTCATCTCTTTCTTTTGTGCTCCCTAGTTGTCTTCAAGACTTAACTCAAATTCTTCCTTCTCCAATAAGCCCTTTGACGTCTCCTGTCCAAATGTTGGTATCTTTCCTCTAAGATTTCCTTCAATTTAGCCTGTCTATAACTTATAAATAAAGTTATTTGTATGTGGTCTCATCTATTAGAATGTGAATTCTTTCAAAGTAGGGGATATTTTTGTCTTTCTTTGTATCTCTGGCATTCAACATATTGCTTGGCATATAGTAAGTTTACTAATTTCACTTATTAAATTGATATAATTTTATTGCTATAATTGCTATAAATTGATATAATTGATAAAATTGATATAAATATATAATAACAAGAGCCATTCTCTAATAAATAAATGGCCAAAGAATATGAACAAGCAATTTGTGAAAGAAATGCACACACTCAACAACCACAGGAAAAAAATGTTCCAAATAAGTAATAAGTGCAACACAAAATAAAACAACTCTGGGGGCAGCTGGGTAGCTCAGTGGAGTGAGAGTCAGGCCTAGAGACAGGAGGTCCTAGGTTCAAACCCGGCCTCAGCCACTTCCCAGCTGTGTGACCCTGGGCAAGTCACTTGACCCCCATTGCCCACCCTTACCAATCTTCCACCTATGAGACAATACACCAAAGTACAAGGGTTTAAAAAAAAAAATAAAACAACTCTGAGGTCTACTTCATCAGATTAGTAAACTAGCAAATCAGATTAGTAAAGATGGCAAAACAGAAAAGTGTAATTGTTGGAGGGATTGTGGGAGATGAGGAACACCAAAGCACTGTCACTGGAGCTGTGAAGTGTCCTAACTACCAATTTAAAATAACTCCCAAAAAAATCACTAAACTACACACACATTTTTTGAACCAGAGATATGGGTCACTACTAGCCATATGCATCAAAGAACTCAAAAACAGAATGAAAGGAGATACAAACACATACATATAACATATATAAATATACATGTATTTGCATAAAATATAAATGTGTAGAAACACTGTTATAAGCAAATAACTAGAAACAAAGTGGGTGCCCATTAATGGAGGATTAGTTTACCATGTTATAGAATAGGAATATAATGGAATATTATTGACTCATAAGACAAAAATGATAGATTCAGAGAAAGCTAGGAAGACATATATAAACTGATATAAAGAATAGCAGATCCAAGAGCAAAACCTATAAGATAAAGGAAAAACAGGCTAATCATGAAGCTTGCTTTCCACATCTTAGTAGAGACAGTGTACTACAAGGGTATAAAGAGATATACATTTTCAAACATTTCCAATTCATAGATTTTATTTGCTTGACTTTTATTAAATGCTTGACATTTATCAAAAACTTTTATTTAGGCACATGGGGAACTTATGGGTAGTAATAATTTTTTTAAGAGAAAAGTATCAGTGAAACACTAAGAAAAACACAAGGAGTAGAAATTTAGGGCAGTGCTATCATGTTAAAAACTATATAATACAAATTCATAGTTTCATATACAGTCTTCTTTTTCTGTTTTTCTTTGTATATGGAAATCAGTTAGTCAGTCAATAAATATTTATTAAGCACCTACTATATGCAAGGTATTGTTCTAAGTGCTGAGGATACAAAAAGAATGAAGACTATCTTCTCAATGAGCTCAGTCTATTGGGGAGGAAACATGTAAACAACTATGTACAAGTAAGATACATGCAGGAGAAACTTAGGGAAGTCAACAGACAGAAGGGACAAATATTAAGAGTACTTTTGGAAGCCATGGAACACAGAAGACAGATGAGAAGGGAGAGAAATTTCTGAGAAAAGACAGTGTTTTATGGAAAGACCATAAGGAGACCAGTGTCACTGGATCACACAATATATAGGGCAAGTAAGGCTTAAAGAGACTGGAAAGACAGGGATGGAAAAAGGTATAGGTTATGGCTTTCAATGATTAACAGAGGATTTATGTTTAATCCAGGAGGTGATAGGGAATTGCTAATGCTTACTGAATAGGGTAGTGATACAGTGAGACCTGCATTTTAGGAAAACTAATTTGACAGCCGAGTGGAGGATGAATTAAGACTAGGGAGAAACTTGTGAGAAGGAAACAACCAATAATCTGGCTATCATCTAAAAGTGAAGTAATGAGGATCTGAATCATGCTGGTGGTGATGTCAAAGGAGAGAAGGGGAAATATGGAAGATGTATCATAAAGGTAAAATTGAACAAATTTGGCAATAGACTAGATATTGTGGGAAGTAAAAGATGAAATGACCAAGGAAACAAAAATTCAATCTTCTGAGCATTATGATTTATAAGTAATGGATGGTAATTACTCCGCAAATTGGGACCAGATCATTTTCTCAGTTTAGGAGGGAATACAGTGTGATCCTGACTTTTATACGTTGTAAACAACTTATCAAATGAGCCAATTAATTAAAAGGAAACAATACAAATCTGATTTCTAATTGGATGAAAGATTAGGGACTTTCCAAATTGGGAGGGGGAAATAATAGGTACAATCCCCTGAATTCAGAAACAGAGGTGTCCCACTCCTTCCAAGTATCTGTAAATAATCAAAGGAACATGAAAGCTGATTGATTGTACGGGGGGTCAGTTTTCAGATAAGATATATAAGTTGCTTGAGAGGTACAATTATGAGAAACTCCATGCATCAATCTGATTGTAATTCTGATCAGCATAACCTAAGTCCTTAAATAAAGGTCTCTAAACAGCAGATAGAAGTAGTCTAATTTCCCAATTATGAAGGACTAGGTTCAAATAATACAATAAGGTTTTTTCCCAATTCTCATAACTGAATAGTTTTCTCACAAGACAGAATTTGGAACAGATTCATAATTAAATAGAAAAGGAATTGTGCTAGCTCCATAATTGAATCACAATATGGAATCAGTGTGGTTCACTCAATTCTTACCACCACTTGCTTCCCTAATCCCCTCAATTCCCTCAATTCCCCCAATTTATAGGGAATAAGAATAAGGAGTCAATAACCCCTATGTCTTGTGGTGGAAGAAAAGGAAAGCTAAGGAAGAGAGAAGTTGGGGAGAGTTCAGAAGGAAAGAAAATTAGTTTAGTTTTAGATATCTTGAGTTTCAAATGTATTTTTGTTGTTCATTTGTTTGTGTCATCACTGTCTCTCCATGTCCCCACTGGGTTTTCTTGGCAAAGATACTGGAGTAGTTTGCCATTTCCTTTTCTAGATCATTTTGTAGATGAAGAACTGAGGCAAACAGGGTGAATTGACCTCACCATATTGCTAGTACATGTCTGAAGCCAGATAAGAATCCATGAAGATGAGTCTTCCTGATTCCAAGCCTAGTGCTCTATCTACTGTACCTCCTAGCTGCCCCTTTAAGATATGATATAGGGCATCTGGTATGAGATGTTCCATAGACAGTTGCAGCTGCGAGACTGGAGAGGAGCAGAAAAATTAGGGTGGGATAAGCAGATTTGAGAATCATTAGAATAAAGATGATGACTAAATCCATGGGAGCTGATGAGATCACCAAGTGAAAGACTATAGAAGGAGAACAGAAGAAGTCCAAGGGCAGAGGACAGTGGTATGCTTTGGATGAAGATGAAAGGAAACTGAGCAGGAATGGTCTGAAAGGTGGGAGGAAAACCAGGAGAAAGTGGTATCAAGAAAACCTAGAAAGAAGAGAGTAGCAAGGAGAAGATGATCAAGAGTGTCAAGACCTTTTTAGAAAAGTTGGTAAAAATGAAGACTGAATAAACACCATTACACAGATATCCCTCAACTTTTGTAGGAGTTAGATGAACAGAACCTGAGCAAATGTAAAAATCTGCAATTAACTTTGGGCCCCACCCCAAACTTTATTTCTAATAATTCTAATCATATTTATTTAACACAAAAAATAAAACAATACATTGCACTCATAAAAAAGTTCCAGTTTCTACAAGAGATTAGTATCTAGCACACTATGCAGAGTCTTCATGTAGCTGCAGCAACTTATCATGGATTTCCTTCTACAAGAAGTTCAAGATACAATGATCACTACAGTAAAAAATCATGTCACTGAATCTAGAGAAAGAGGCATTCCCCAAAAGACTACTTAGTCCATAGCAGCCTTTACATTTTTCTTTATCACACTGAAATTTTTAATAAAATTTAACTGTTTATAATAAGTTTATGTATGTATACTTATGGTAGAAAATTATAAAAGATGAATAATATGTAGTATTTATGCCTTTCTCATTATTTTTCATTTTCTTTACATATGTACTTTGTGACTTTCTGCAATACACCACAAATCTCCAAAAATTCCCATTTAATTATTAATATTCAACTTGAGAATAACTAAAACCACAAATGTAAAACTCAGAAATACTGATGGATGTGATTGCATTTGACAATTAAAAGACTGTTAGTAAAAAGATCAGAGTTTTTTTTAGTCTTTCTTTCACTGTTAACTGATAATTTATTTGTTTTACTTACAAATATTCAATTATACTTTATTTTCAGTTCTGAATTCGCTTCCCTCTCCCCCTCATTGAAAGGGCAAGACAAACAAAATGCATCACAAATATGTATCATCATACCCAATAAATTCCTGAATTAGATATGTCCAAAAAAGGCAAGAAATAAAAATAAAAGAAAATATGCTTCAATTTTTTAATTGGAGACCCCCCCACTTTGTTATTTGGAAATGTACATAATGTCTTTCCTCACTGATTCTTTGGAATGGTTGGTCACTATATTGATCAGCATTACTAAGCTTTTCAATGTTGATTATCTTTAAAATACTTCTGGTATTGTTTAAATTGTTCTCCTGGTTTATTCACTTCACTCTGCATCAGTTCATGCAGAGTTCATTTTCTCAGTTTTTTATACTATCTCTTTTATCATTTCTTTGCCATTGCAAAAAGAGCTGCCATAGATAGTTTTCTACATAGGTGCCTTTTCCCTCTTTTTTATTTCCTTGAGGTATAGACCTAGTAGCAATACTGCTTAGTAAAAAGGTATGTATAGTTTAATAGCTTTTTGAACTTAGTACTGAATTGCTTTCTAGAATGACTACTTATACCAATAATGCATTAATGAACCTGTTTTCCCTCAGCCCCTCTAGCATGCCATTTTCTGTTTCTGTCATTTTAGCTAATCTGATGAGTGTAAGGTGAGAGAGCAACTTCCACTGAATAATGGGGTCAAATGCCAGATTGTGGAGAATTAAGAAGAAAGTGAGAGGAAAGGAAGTGAATGCATCAATTGTGATTTCCTCGTGGAAGGAGTTTAGCCACTAAAGAAAAGAAAAATATGAGATGGGAAAAGATAGTTCAAATGAGGGTTTTTTGAGAAGGGCGTATTGTTATAAGTTTATATGAGAGAAAACAGGGCAGAATAGGATCTCTTGTGCAGGTAAAGGGGTTTGTTTTGGCAAGGAGAATGTCTTCCTTTTGATGTGAAACAGTGGTTAAGGAAGAGAGGTAGAAAGCACCCAGGTACTGTGAGATGAGAAGAGTGAACTCTGAACCACCTAATTGATCAATGAAACAAATGCAAGGTTCTCTGTACAGAGGATGGAGGAGAGGGGCAGTGAGTCAGGTAGGGAAGATGTAAAAGTATTGCTCTGCTGCACTGGGGGACCAGTTGAGATAACATAAGTTTGCAGCAGGGCTTCATGATTTCCCCAGCTTTGTTTAGTAGCACATGAGCAGGAGGGAAAGCAGCAAAAGGTGGGAGCCATTCTAGGGTGATGTCTAGTAGGACAAGACAATAATATAAGGAGGCAAAGGGTTCAAGAGAAGAGGACAGAGCAGAGTTGAACTGGTTCGCTAAGGGGTCAAGCTGGTGAAAGGAGGAGAATGCAGCTATTGGTGGAATGATGGCCTGGAAAAAACATGAGGACTGGAGGTCAGAGTGAGGAGAAAGAAAAGATTTTAGGGTTTCAAGTTGAGGTGCAATGACATCATTTTTATGATAAGGCAAAGATATTTCAAGTTCGTGAACATGAAAGTGGTACATTTGTGCATGATACTCTGACAGTAAGATCTGTGTGTAGCTGAAGTTGGGCAAAAGGTCACAGAAAATGAATCAGTTGAGAATATGGGAGGTTTGTTAAAAGTATCAGTATTTATTCTAAAGTTCTCTATATAAAGACAAGAGTTGTGAACACAGAGACTGATATACTGTGGTAAAATTGAATGTAATGGACTTCTGTACCAGCAGCAATGCAATGACACAGGACAGTTCTGAAGGATTTATGGTAAAGATGCTACCCACATTCAGAGGAAGAACTACAGGAGAGGAAACACATAAGAAAAACAACTGCTTGAACGCATGGGTTGAGGTGGACATGATTGAGGGTGTGGACTCGAAACTACCACACCAATGCAACTACCAACAATTTGGAAATTGGTCTTGATCAATGACACATGATAAAACCAGTGGAAATGTGCGTTGGCCATGGGTGAGGGGAGAGCAGGGAGGTGTGGGGGGAAGGGGAAAGTAGGAGCATGAATCATGTAACCATGTTAAAAATAAATATTAATAAATGTTTAAAAAATTAAAAAAAAAAAAGACAAGAGTTGGGGAGGAGAGAGTACCGGGAGTCAGGCAAGTATACTAGAGATTGGTAGATAATAGCTACCAGCATTTTGTTTGGGTGGTTGATATGGATGGACTGAACCTTAGAGTAGGAGAGGTTATCATATGATGATGATAAAAGGATAAGTTTGGAAGTAGCAATGGGAGAAAGCATATTCCAACTCCTCCACCTCAACCAGTGAGGTAGTTAATGAATGAAAGTGATGCCAGTCCTGGAAAATGTGGTACTGAGAGTGGAGGAAATAAGGTTTCAATGAGAACCAGAAGATGAAAACTGTGGGAAAGGAAAAGATTTATTATGAAAGCAAGCTTGTTACTTAAAATGTAGGCATTCCCAAGAGCACAGTGGAAGGGATGTGTAGGTTTAGATGGGACATTGTAGGGTTGGGCTGAGAGATGAGAATAAAGGAGAGAGCAGCAGAGAATGGAGAACAGGGTGTGAATAATTACTAGTGGGAGTTCAGAATTACTAGAACGGGATGTATATGCCTGGGTGGGAGTTCATTAATCAATGATAAATGAGTCTAGGTGTATTTTCAACATTGTTAGGTGTATGACCTCAGGGTGGAATCTTCTTAGGGTGTCAGGCAGCTGGGAGTGGGAAGAGGAGAGATGATAGAATCATATTCATAATGAAAAAGAAAATTTAACTTAAAAAAAACCTAAAAGTAACAACTATAAAATATAAAGATGGACTATGGAGATGGTTGTCCAGGAGAAAAAACTTAAGACAGACAAAAGAGCTCTTTTGGAGTATCTGAAAGATTGTCATGTGAAAGGAAGATTAGATATATTTTGCTTGGCCCTAGGAAGCAGAAATACAAACAAAGGATGGAAGTTGCAAAAAAAAAAAACAATTTGACTCAATTAAAAGGAAAAGTTTCCTAAAGACTAGGAAGTAGAATGGAGCCATGAGACAGTGAGATCTCTGCGACTGGAAGTCATTGAATGGAAACTAAAGGACGATTTGTGAAAGGTTATTGTATTAACAATTTTTAACCTAGGTATGGTTTAAGCAAAATGACTTCTTTCAAGTTGTATCTAACTCTATTCTTCATTAGACTCATGTAAAGCCAACGGGACTAAGACTGAATTAATATTTGTACACTTATATCATTGGTTCCCTTATTCATGGTCTATTATGAAATTTATATGGGATATATATGTGTATGCATATATATATACACACACATATATATATGTATAAAGAGAGAATTATGTGGGTTAAAAGAATTGAAGAGATAGCTACAGATACATATATTTATATGAACAGACACAAAATTTTTCTTAGAATCCATATAATATGCAATATAACCTTAACATACTTTAATATGTTAAGAAAAAAAGCAACTGATTTCTTCCTATAAAGACCTCCTAATAAGTAAAAAGCATTTTTTAATGAAGTGTTTTATTGAAAGCATCCCTAGGAATAACTTTAAATTTTTTAACTCCTTGTTAATATAAAATTATTATTACTAAGAGAAACATCATTATCATCCCTGGTGACAAAAGAAATGCTCTTAGAGAAAACTGACTATACTACAATTGATTATTTTGATAATGTCTAAATCTTGCATAATGCTAGGAACTACAAGGCTCATACCTATGCTCTTGTGTTTTTATTGTCACTTCCCCCAAAGGTTGGTAAAATAATAAGTATTAGTGTTTTATTGTTCCTTTACCAGCTATAATTGCATGCAGTTCATCATCCAGATTTCTCACCCATCGAAGGAAGCAACTAGTACCCTATATTAAGGGAAAAACATAATAATTTAGTTAATTTACATTTTTAGGTAAAGCTCATCAAAATAAAAACATCTTTAACCAATTCCTACTGGTAATAATGTAAAGTCTCAAATAAATAGGTAGTTGGGAAAGCTATGAGAAATCATCAACATTTTAATGTCATTGATTTGAATTGGCTGTATTAGCAAATATTCTATATGGTCATTTTTATCATAGGTTCAAATTTGACCCACATGAAATAATATCGGGTCATATTGTTTACTGTGACTGGTTATATGAGAAGCAGCATGAAAATCCATTTAATATGGATCCCCACACACTAATGTACAATTTTCACCAAAAGATAAATAACTATAAGTTTCAGGAAAAATCAACATATTCCTTCAGGAAACTTACAACTTTTATTTATGTATTGGTGTTTCACTTTCAGGCTGGTGATAGAGAAGGTACTGCAAAGCTACTCAAGCAATGGGGTGAAAAAGATTTCATATGCTCTATTGTTCTTTTGTTTTCAAGGCCATATATTACCCACTTGTAAAATACATATGCGTATGAGACAATGCAAAATAATGTCTATATATGACAATTTTTGGAAAATATCACAGTGGTAGTATTTGCTGGAAATAAAATTCACAATCTTTTGAAAATGTTTTTTAGAATGTTAATGAATAAGCCTCAAGTAATTTCATTATCATATGGAAAACAAATCAATATTGAAATGATGACATAAGCAACTCACATATTTCTATAATTACATTACTAGATTATAGAAAGCAAATGAAACAGAAGAAAAAAAAGAGTTTCAAGGACAGAACTTTAATTGCCTCCATTCATAAAACTTTCAGTTTAAGGAGAACAAAATTAATTTTCCAATTATTTTAGGGAAGTATTTGAAATGTTTCCATTTTGTGATCTTTTAGACTACCCCTCCTTTCACTAAAAATGTAAAACATAAACCCACTAGTTGGCAAATGACTCAAGAGTTGTTTTGAAATTACAAACCACTATGGACAAAATAAATCTGAAAGGATAAGGGGAAGGTAGAGCAGTGGAAAAGACTAAGCAACTAGTCACTTTCTGCTTCCACTAATGTTCAATTCCATCAGGTAGCTATTGAACTCTAGGTATTTAGTAAGCTGACTAGAAAAGAGCTGGAGAATAGATGACATATAAAGTATTCTGGTAAAACATACGCATGGTATTAATGTTGAGAAGACCAATATAGAAATATAGAAGATCAATATAGAAATGTGATCATTTATATTAGGGAAATGAAAAACATCAATTGGCATTAGTGATATACATGATGGTGTCAACTATACAGGTACCAGAAATTCAAAATGGTGGAATGACACTGAACATTTTAATCAATGTAAGTGTAATTTGTTAGGTACTTGAAAAAATCATTGAGGTTGACAAACGTTGGAGACATGAATTCAAAATAGAATCATCATTATATGTTGCTACATCAAAATTTATGGTAAGTTTGAGGTGGATACAGCACATATTTTTTACTGTAATGCTTGTGCTTTAGTCAGTAGCTGAAGTGTTTATATATTTTATTTCAACACTTTGTATTTTTTATCATGTAAGAAAATTATATTACACAATCCAAAATGTATAGTTTAAATATGAAGTATGAAAGCAAGCATAAAGATATTAATGTGAAAGGGCTTCTTGGAGTATGTGAGCTAATGAAGTCCTATAACATTATGTCCAAATGAAGGGCCTATTCCACATTAGGGAAGAGCATGAGCACTAAAGCCAAAAAGAAAGTAGTATTTTAGTAGCAAGTAATGAGACCAGACTAATTAGATTATGTGGCCATGTTGGAATGGGAACATGGAAAATAAGGGTAACAAATAAGGAAATAGAGGGAAATAAGGCTGGGTAGGTAAAATGGGACCAATCATGTAGTAGTATTCAGATGAGATAATTGGATTTGACCTTAAGTTTGAAAGCAAGTGAATATATGATAAAAGAATAGTGATACATGAATACAATGGTTTCGATTTAGAGCCAAAAGGAAATGCATTTACAATATAACAGAAAAAAAGTAGATGAATAAATGGCATCCAATTAAATCCAATTACTCTAGAAGAGTGATATGGAATTCAAATAGAAATAGGTCCCTGAAAATTACATAATACAGAAAATGACAAATTAACACTATGTTGTATTGCCTTTTTATTTAGTTTGTTAAATAGTTCTTAATTACATCTTAATCAGATTCCTGTGCACTGGGGAGTTCCCTCTAGCCCTGAGTGTAATACCTCTGCACTAGAAGACTTATATAGCTCATAGAGGCCATCAAGCTCTGGCCTGTGTGCCAAATCTAATTTGCTGCCTATTTTTGTACTGTCCATACATTTTTTAAAATGTAAAAATCATTCTTAGCTTTAGAACTGCACTAAAATAGGCAATGGTCTAGATTTGGCCCACGGGCTATAGTTTGCTGGCCCATAATGTAGTATGAATACATTATTCTCAGGGGAATTTGCACATTGTGGTTCCCCAATAAATCTAGTATATTCCAGGCAAATCCACTAAGAGTAAGTTACTATTAATAATAGGGAAATTACTATTAAATAAAAATACTCAATCTCTGAAACCAAAGAGAAGCCAAAAATTCTTTTCACTTTTCAGAAGTTAATACTAAAAACATACACCTATGTTAACATGTACAACAAAAATATATTTGTTATCAGCAAGCTATCCCCATTAACCAGGATTTTAATGTATTCATCATTAATTTCCTTTGTGTTCAATAATACCCATTAAGGACCACTACCTTAAATTACAATTTGGCTAAAGAATTGCATTTTTCTCAATGTAAAGAGGTAGGAAGCCATTTTATTTAAATTGGAGAAAACTTTTTAGCCTTCATTTATTTTACTGCAAAATTTTCCATCTTCCTAACTTATGAGATCAATTTGAGAATAAGTGTCAAAAGCTGGAACAAAATGCAGTGTCTAAATAAGCATTAAAAAAGAAATATGGTATGGTCATATTATGGCCATCTTTTGAAGTGCCTTGCTCATATAGGGATGCAAGTGGCCAACATAATCCCCCCAAATCAGCTACATAAGACCATAAAATATAATGCATACATTTTTTGATAGTAAAATTGCTCTTCCCTGATTAACAAGCAAGAGTTGGGAAGCTAGCCCAGAATATGCTAGACAATAAAGGAAAATGGGTCTAGGTTTACAAATGTTGCTATGAACACTTCACATTTGGACTGTCTAACATGAATCATGAGACAAGAGCTGAAAAGAAATGTTTAAGCCACAAATTTCTGTTACCTCTACTAAGTTCACAAATCTCAATGGTTCCCTACTATGATCATACTTAAAAATGAAATCTTGAGTATCATAGTTTTTAACAAAGTGAAAAATCATCCATAATTGGAGATAACCTTTATCCATGACCTAACATCTGCCAAAATTTTTCCCCTTAAAACAAATAAACTTCCCTTTATTGGGAAAAGTATTGTTAAAAAATACTTAAGAGCCCATATATTCAACTATTGCAGAATTGCTTAGAAACCAACTCAGAAAATATAGGCTGACCTCATTTTGCATAGTTTTGCAGTTGATGGTTTAATAAAGCATTTAAATGCTCTTATTTTTAAACCAGATGATTCCTTTAAGCAAAAAGTCACTGTCTGGCTGTGTGACCCTGGGCAAGTCACTTGACCCCCATTGCCTACCCTTACGACTCTTCTGCCTTGGAGCCAATACACAGTATTGACTCCAAGACGAAAGGTAAGTGTTTAAAAAAAAAAGTCACTGTCTGCTACAAAAAAGGCCTAATGGGTCTATGAACAATTCAAGTTTTCTGATCATGTGCTAGTTATTGGAAACTCTTAGGTGGTCATTAGGTTTAACAACTATTCCTAGTATTTAAAGAGATGGCACCCAACAGTTACATCCCCATCACCCAATATAACTTCAGGAAAAAAAAATTTACATTGTTTAAAAACACTTGAAAGGGTACTGTCATATGGAAAAGATGGTGAAGTTATGTCTCTGGAAATCTTATATGGTATGTGCAAGGGTAAATTACATTTACATATTCATCTATTTTAAACTATAATAATTATAACCTAAATGACTAATAGTCTCTACAATTGTATTTGGCAAAATTGTTCAAAACACTTTTATAGCTCTATTAATATACTTTGATAATAACCATAGGTCTCACCTTCCATTTCACTTTTGAAAAACTTACCTTATATATACTGACAAAAGAGCCAAGAAAAGCTCCAAGTTGAAAGTTTTCCTTGTTATAGAAGAGAGAAAGTAGCCGGGATGGTTGTGTAAACAGATGCCTGAATGCTGAGGGAATTCGAAGGCAGCATTGAATCAAGTAACCAACACTAAACATTCTGATGAAGCCCTACAAAAATATGGGGGGAAGAAGAAATGAGACTTACAACCTCATATTTCCTATAGCAATTACACTGTAGATCAGTCCTTAGTCCTTATTATTTTCTTACTTGACTTTTATCTTCTGCTTGTTAGTTTTAAACTCCTTAAAGGCAAGATGTCTGTCTCTTTCTGGTTCAATTCAACAAATATTTAAAAATACCTACTATGTGCTATATACATTTGTATTCATGGTGCTTTGTACAAAGTGAGCACTAATTAAATATTTGTTGAATGTTAGTAAAAATTGAATTTCAAGCATTTAAAAGTTCACATTAAAGTCATCCTCAGAACTAGATTCTTACAATTTAAAATAATATTTTTGTGCACTCAGCATTGGACTTGAAATCAAAGTCTATATGAGGAGGCCTGAAACTGCCACTTATCAAGCATATGAAATTAATTAAGCTCTGTAAATCTCAATTCTTTCATTCATAAAATAAATATAGTATCAACCGTATTGCTATATCACAGTTGTAAGGAAAGCATTTTGTAAACTGTAAAGCACTACATAATGGATAATTTGTTATTATTAAATAATAGACATTTTAGAATAGATGTCTTTTTTTTCAAATTAAGTAAAGTTTAAACATGTCTTGATAGTTCCATAACTTACTAACTAGGATTATTAATTCTTAAACCATTTGGTTTTCAGAAAGGAAAGTACTAGGATAAGGAAAAAAGTCCAGCTAAGCACAAAAGTGAGAACCCACATCCTAACAGAATCAAATGCTTTAGGAAACTCAGAAAATAAGACAGCCAATAACCCATAGTTCTTGGAATGGGCAAGCTCTCTTTTGACAGACAAGGCATTTTTACATTTTTTAAGATAATATGCCAGAAATTTACAACTAAATACATCAGAACAAATTTACAGATGTAGAAACAATTATGTATAAATTTTCTTTTGCTCCTCTATCAAGTCAGGACAAAAACCACAAGAAGATGGCAGCTTTATGGCATACTAACCAAATGAGATGTTGATGTCATAAAAATGATATATTTACAACCAACATTTCTTTACATTTCCTGTAAGTGCATACAGTCCCAAAGGGAATTGATTTGGAAAGAACTAGTGTCTGCCATTTTTTTTTTCTATAATTACAGCTGAGGCCAAACTGATATACAATATCTCATGAACTAAATTAACTGGTATAGGGAAGGCTGTTAACAGAAGTTCACATATCATTTGATCAATGTAACTTAATCCTAACTTCTTCTTTGCTACAGTGTACTAACAGGTAGTAAGAAATGAATAAATGCTTTTTCTTTATTTAATCTAGTGTCTATATTAATAAGAGCACTTGCCTTGGCAGGGTGGCAGAGAGAAAAGAACAACTGGATTTGGAGTCAGGAGAAGTGGGTTCAAATCTCAGTTCTGCCATTTACACAGCAAGCTGTGTGACCATGGGCAAGTCATCTCCATGGGCCTCAGTTTCCTTATCTGTAAAATGAGCATTATACTTGCACTACATGCTTCACCAATATATTTTAAGGAAATTTTTTGTAAACTTTAAAGCAGTATGGAAACAAAAACTGGAAAACGAGGGTATGCCCTTCAATTGGGGAATGGCTGAACAAATTGTGGTATATGCTGGTGATGGAATATTACTGTGCTCAAAGGAATAATGAGCTGGAGGAATTCCATGTGAACTGGAAAGACCTCCAGGAATTGATGCAGAGCGAAAGGAGCAGAACCAGGAGAACATTGTACACAGAGACTGATATACTGTGGTAAAATCAAATGAAATATACTTCTATACTGGCAGCAATACAGTGACCTAGAACAATTCTGAGGGATTTATGGTAAAGAACGCTACCCACATTCAGAGGAAGAACTACAGGAAAGGAAACACAGAAGAAAAACAACTGCTTGAACACATGTGTTTAGGCGGACATGATTGGGGATGTAGACTCGAAACAACCACACCAATGCAACTATCAATAATATGGAAATAGGTCTTGATCAATGACACATGTTAAAACCAGTGGAAATGCACATTGGCTATGGGGGAGGGGGGCGAAGGGGAAAATAAGAACATGAATCATGTAACCATGGAAATTTTTTCTAAAAAATAAAAAAAATTTAAAAAAACTGTTGGGAAAGCAATTGGTTGGGAAAATTGGCAACATAAATGTGCCCCAGGGTTTCATATTTGCTACATATTAGATCATGTTCCCCCTGCTAAGATGTTTCTTCTTGAGCAGATCTTTCTCATATTAACATAGAATTTGATAATACAGATGGGCTTTCTTTTCTTTTTGGCCCAACATCAAATCAGGGTTCTGTATACTCTTAGTTTATCAATGGTAGAGTAAATATGTCTTTATCGATTTTATGTTTCCCAAGCATTTAACTAGATGGTCAACTGTTTTGACTGGTGTAATAAGAAGAACAAAAGTGACACATTCAATAAAATGCCAGATCTGGAGTCAGGAAGATTCATCTTCCTGAATTTAAATCTGGCCTCAGATACTTATTAACTGTGTGACCCTGGGCAAGTCACTTAATCCTGTTTGTCTCAGGCTGTCATCTGTAAAATGAACTGGAGATGGAAATGACAAATCATTCCAGTATTTTTGCCAAGAAAATCCCAAATGGGCTCACAGGGAGTTAATACATGATTGAAATGACTGAACAACAATGAAAATATTAAGAGCTGCCATTTATGTATTCTTTTAAGGTTTCCAAGGAATCTAACATAAATTATCTCACTTGATAATGGCTAGCTGCTCATCATTCTTTGAGTAGGAAAGAATTTTTTTGGTGATTGTTAAAAAAATTATAAACTATACCATAGGTTGAATCCACAAGAATGGTCTCCAAGGGATTAACATTCTCTCAAACAATTATTGGTATATATGTAGGCCTAATAAAAGAAATTTGAGGATCATCTAAAATAGATTTTAGAGACCTTCAGAGTTTGTCAGCTGATAACAGATACTTATAGTATAATTAATATTTTTATTCAAAAGAAGAACTAAATTTATAGATTTTGCAAAATATTTTTAAACACCAAATGCAAATCTAGCTTTTAATACTAAATTATTCAGGTATCTTTTCATGGCATGGAGGTGGTATAGCCTTGGTTCTTTAAATATAGATTAGTGGAACATAAGCTCTGCAGATCCTACCAACTTGCAAAGGCTTTAAATTTAGCCCTGAAAACAGATTGTACCTTCTAAGGACTAGACTAAGCATAGAAAGGCTCATCACCAGCCAGCTAATCATATGGTGATGAGCTATTTAACCATAGCAATTCATGAAACAAGAGGAACACAAAATGGCCCTCTGTCTTAAATGACCCCTTCTACTTCAGTAGTGATGGTGACTGGCAGAATTGTAGAAAAGGGATGTGCATGGGGGGGCAGCACAGGGTGGCAGAGGGTTAAGAATCCCACAGTTTTTAGACAATTATGTGCAAACTTAGCTGTTGTTACTTAAATGTAAGAATCCTTGTCAAGTGTCCAACCAATAGTCTAGGAAGGGAAATCATAGCAATTTTGAAATTCTTTCTGTAAATGAAACCAGAAGACAAAAGGAAGTTGGAGTTAATTAGAAGGAAAGTTCAGAGGTTCTCCTTAGAGAAAGAAAAAAGCAATTGGTAGGATTGAAGCTATTATGCTTCCAAAGGCAGCATGAAATATCCTTTCTTGAAACATTTAATCATTTCATATTGTAGCACTCTTAAGCATTTGTCAAAAGATCACCATAATTATAACTTTTGTGCTAGAGGATATGGTAGAAATGCCATAGAGATCTTCCAAATGAAGTATGTATATGTGGGGGAGGGAGTTATATCTTCATATTCTGGGACTTCAATGAGAGAGCAATGAAAAATATATTGCGAACATAGTCTAAGAATAAGAAATAATAATGGCCAGAGACTTAATGACTATGCAGAAGACTTACAACTCTATATCATAATTACATTTAAAAAAAAAAGAAACTCAAGAGGTGCTGGACATGGCAAGCACCAAATAATATTATCCCCTCCCCCAAATGAAATCAGTATTATTTTAACAGCTAGGTAATTACTAGTCACTGACACTGGAATCATTTTGAATTGAGTGGTCTTTACATATCAGCATTTTAGAGTAAAAATCAGAATCAATACTAAATTATACCCCCCTAAAATATAAAAAAATGTGTCATGGAATAGAGGTACCAACCTCCTTGAATAAGCTATTAGCACTGAAAAGTAGGAAATAGATTTTTTAAAATATACATTGAAATAGACTGTTACCTAAGGAATTGGCTTATACAAATCACTACAGAAATTTCCTCATCCAATAAACGTTTAATCTCCTTGACAGACAACCCTAACTTAGAAAATAAGTTTGTTTTTTACATCAAAGAACAGCAAAACTCTCACTTTTCTGCCCAGGCCCCCAGCCACTTCTGGAGACTCTGCCTCTCTTAATGCAGTATAACTGCATTCACTGTTAGGATTTCTTGAGAGACGTGGTGGTAAAAATCTTGTTCAGTGACCCCATGATTCTTATTATCCAATGAAGTAAAAAGCTAGAATGCATGACTTCCCATGGTGTTAGCCCTGTCTTGAAGCATATCCTCTCTATCCTAGTTAGTAGAGTTAATACTGTGCTTATTATATAAATTCCCATAACATTGTAGACTTTCCCAAATTTGACTCTTAAACACTCAAAAGTTCTGCCAATCTTATATACAAAATATAAACTGAATTGGTATAAACTGCCTTATCATCAGACTATGATATGTAAGTTGAACTGCCATTTCATATAACTGTTCCAATAGTACATATATCTTGAATAGACACTGGGAATGAGCTGGGACCTGGTCCAAAGACTGAACCAGAAAACAAGGTAGTTTTAAGTAACTTAGGGAAATGACATGTTCAATGACCCTGCCTCCTTGAAATAAAGGCTTGCCTTTTTAAAAATCAGTGTTCTCATTATGCTATATGGCTGTGAATCATGGAATTCTATGCAGTGTCTGAAGAATTAATGTTGAATGTCATAGAAATGGCAAGGGGGCCACAGTTTTCCTCACTTGCAAAGGGAATGGATTAAGGAAAATTATCTAAGGTCCCTTAAATTTGTAAATTTAAGATCCTATGGTCTTATGCAGTAGTCTTAATGTGTTATGAGCATGGGAGTAACAATTGTGGTGGAGAAATTACATAGAGGATGCCATCAAAAAGATGTATAAGTAGAAAGGGATGTGGGCTAGTCATGTAATAATAGATTACAGATGAATAGCTCTCATGCTATATCTATGCAATGTCAAGACATCTAGAGGAAGACCCCTCCAACTACTTGGGTGGAGATCAGACATAATTTCAAGTATCCATTGAAGTAAGTTTTCAGGAATTATATAAACACAACTATAAAACACTTTCCAAACAATTAAAACTAGATCTAAACAATTGGAAAAACATTGATTGCTCATGGGTAGGATGAGCTAACATAATAAAAATGACCATTCTACCCAAATTAATTTATCTATTTAGTGCCATACCTATCAAACTGCCAAAAAACTATAACAAAGTTCATTTGGAAGAACAAAAGATCAAGAATATCAAGGGAAATAATGAAAAAAAAACATGAAGAAAGGTGGCCTAGCAGTACCAGATATTAAACTATACTATAAAGCAGCAGCCATCAAAACAATATGGTACTGGCTGAGAGACAGAGGGGAGGATCAGTGGAATAGACTTGGGGTAAGTGACGTCAGCAAGATAGTGTATGATAAACCCAAAGAGCCCAACTTTTGGGAGAAAAATCCACTATTTGACAAAAACTGCTGGGAAAATTTCCCAACAGTTTTAAGTTCATATATAGACTATTCCAAGAGTAATTATACCTACATATTCAAGCTGAATATTAGCACTTGACAGAAATGTCGCTTTTACTATATCTTTCTTGGCCATAGTATATGTACCCATGAATATTCCAATGGTCACTTTTAAAAGAAAGAAATAACCAAAAAGATTTTCAATAAAATTCCTTTTCTTTGGATCCCCTTAATCTAATATTTCCAGGATCTAGTTGAGTTTCCAGGATATAACTATTTTCCAGGAGCCAGCAACCTACATAGCTGCCAGTATGGAGCCTTCTTATATCACTTTAAAGTGGTACAAGTAATCTGTTGTTGAAGGATAACTTGGTCATACTGTAGAACTAGAAAAATACACAGTTACTGTAATATTAGTAACCCAGATCCTTCTACTCCTTCGAGGACTATATATCTATAAGTTGGTTTTGTAGAGCACTGTATAGAAAACTCAGTGCAACGGCTCATAGTGACACTTGATTTGAAATAAAGACATTCTCTCCTAACAAAAACAATGGACACTTTCCACTCAATAATTTACAAATTTGCTCATATTTCAGACCAAGAACCAGACTGTGTAAGAAAAAAAATTTGATGGGTTCTTTAAAAATGTAAACTTTTAAAAAGAGTCAGAGCTGTTAAGAAAAATACCTTAAATTTAAAAAAATTATAGCAGGTGGCAGCACCTGTGCCAGACTAATTCCAGTCAAAACAACTTCACAATCTCCTTCACAGAAGACTGTGCATGACAGGAAGGGCGGGAAGTATACTAAGCATATAAGGGAAAAGGGTAATTTGTACCAGGGGACACAGAAAGCTTTCTCAGTGTGTAGCAACTGTGGGCAATCTTCCATTATCACAGCCCCTTAAAAAAATTTAACAACTTTGCAAGTCCAAAGTCACATTCTAGGATACCAGATATGCACAGCTGTATGCGTGTAACTTCTGATCCAAAGTCACATTCCAGGTGCTTTATGTAGGGTGGGGTTGTAATGAAGCTAAATTAATTACATTTTTTTCTCTCTCCTGTTGACCTATCTTTTTTCTCTCATTCTCATGTCTTCCACTGATTTTAACAAGCTCATCTTACCACCATGGATTAAGGATCTTCTAAAGGTATATTCAAAAAAAATTTTTCTTGGCATCTTCTCTTATTAGCTTCTAGTTTTGCAAATCAAATACAAAGAAATAATAATCCTTAACATATAAGAATTATATTTTCATTAACCTTTAAACTAATATCGTGTTCTAGATTTCCATTCATAATTACCCCTAGTCATCTTTTATTAACTTACTTTTAAGCAGTAAGATATGCAGTTATCTTCATAGTGTTTGCAACATCTATGTCTTGGTCCATGCTTGCATCTAAAATTGAACCCCAAAATAAAAACTAATTAGTTAAAGATTTCAAGACCACAGGATCACTGAGTCAAAGCTAGAATGGACTCCTGAAGTCTAATCCTTTTATTTGACAAATGAATAACTGGAGGCTTATAATGGTTGAGAGACTTGCCCAAGGTCAAAAGGCAGTTAAGTAGCATACCCAAGATTTGAACCTAGTTCATGTGATTTTAAAGACAGTGCTCTTTCCACTCAGCTACACTGATTTCCAATGCCACTATTCAAATTTATTAAACAAAATAAGTAAAATCTTTCCACAAATCCATTTGTAAAATACACATATAAAAATGAGTTAATTAAAAGTTTTTTTTTAAATCAGCTTAGTGCAGGATAAAATTAAAAAGACAGTTAACTACAAAAACTGAAATCCTTTTGTGTTTATTGTACATTTTCTTGAAATTCTCTTCAATAAACTTTTATTCAAATTAAAATGTGCAGATTCCTTGATGGGAGAAACTTATCTTTCATATTTCTCTCTCTAGCACTTTGGAGCTTCTGAATGTTTACTGAATTCAGAATCATTCCAGTACATTTCATCATTTTGGTAATAATAAATTATAATGGGGAAGAAGTATTTCAGTGTTTATCTGTTTCATGTTATCTGCTTCATCTTCCAAAAATTAGTGATAAGTAGATATTTTGTTTGATTTGTATAACCAAAACACATACATTTTTACTATCAAGTCAGGACCATCCAAAAGTGTTTTATTATGTACTTTCTTAAGTTTGATCTATGCTTTAGCACTCTGACTCTAAGTATGTAAAATCTCTGGAGTACAAGTACAGAACCAAATTAAAATGCAATTAGAAAATGTAAAACAACATAAATGAAAAGACAATACAATGTAAATAATGTTATTTTATGGGTTTTTAAGTCAATAAAGCCTCTGCCTTTACTATTTAGGTATGATATCGTAAGTGTTGTTTTTCTAAGAGGGAACCTTGCTTTTCTCTGTGTATGTTATGACTACAGTCTAGCTATGGGAAGAAATATCAGCTTTTTTTTTTTTCAGGAGTAAAATAGCACAATCTCCAAAGTATCAAAATTGTGGATGGCTCAAGAAGTAATGAAGAAATGCATGGGGTAAGCAATTAGACTGCAGCATAATAACACTAATAAAAAATTGTGAAATAATTCACAAAAGAATATGTATTTATACCTATAAATATATCTCTCTGCCTCTGTCTCTAATTCAAAAAATGTAGACTTGAAAAAAATAGGTGGCCTGATCATAAGGGAAAAGAGATGCAAAATTAAGAGTCCTCCAATGGTATCCATGAAATGTCAAAAGCTGAAGAAGGGCCTCTAGAAAGTTGGTTAGCTCCTCTGTGGAAGATCAATAGGAGAATAGGCAAAAGTTGCATAACATAATGGATGGATGGATTATCATCTGAAAAAATGGAGAGAGAACCTACATCAATGAGATCATGGATACACTGAGGTGGACAACTTCAGAAGGGGAGGGAGGGAAGGAAGGAAGAAAGGAAGGAAGGTAACAGCTTGAGAAGGACCAGAATGATTCTGATTTTTAATGCTTTAATTAAATGTTTGCTCATCTTGGTAGGAAAAAGTAGAAAATATTGTTTATTCATTTCACAATATGTCTATATTTTTATTATTTGGAGTATACAGAAGGAAAGTAGACTGTGGTTTTGTCTTTTTGGTTTTAAACCTTTAAAAATATATATGCCAAAATCATAGTAAAATAATTTTATACAGATTCTACAAATCATACTGCCAAGTATTTGTGGCTTAATATGAAGTAAATTATATAATTTACATACTGTGCCAAATATTTTGGAAGTTTTGAATCATGTATTGTAAAGTATACTGAGCATAAATCATCCATCAGTTCAGTTCATGTAGAAAAAATCATAATGAAAATGTGCTCAGGTTACAGGCATTTATATTTAATTACATTTGAAAGGAAACATATGGAAGAGAAAGTTGATATAGTATTAGGATTAAACATTCAATATTTTTGTAAATACAAGAATATATCATTTGGGAATTCTAAAGGAGGCTGGTTATCTATGGTTCATTTTTCAAACTATTTTCAAACCATTTAAACCATTCACTTTCCAGTGTTTAATAAAATTATGCTGGAGGAACTACTGTTCAAATCTTACTTTAATTATCCAATATGTTAGTTGCAGGGAGTATTTAATCACAGTAGACCCAAAGAATTTAAATTCTGTGTGTGTGTGTGTGTGTGTGTGTGTGTGTGTGTGTGTGTGTGTGTGTGTTGGGGGGCAGGGGCAATGGTTCATATTCCCAAAGAAGACCGTTAAAATCTCTTTTAGATTTACTTAGTTGGCAGCATTGCAGCATATTAACCCCTTCCTATTTATGAAGATAATTTCTGAGGAAATTCTCTGGTCCTATTTGTAAACTGATTCAGAAAGCCCTTTTATTAGTTTAGGCTAACAAGTTACTTACACAATGCCATTCCTTGAGAAGTGGGGTGGGATAAAGGCAATAGCTCACATTCAAAACACTTAGGTCATCAGCATGATATGAAAGATTTGGTCATGTAAAATTATGGAAAGATTAGGGTAGGAGGCAACACAAGAAAAGAACTAAGGAAAGAGACCTCCCATAACTACAAGGTGGCATTCTCAAAGACTCTTCTTCAGAATTCCTTTGGAGCTCTCAGATTCTCCTAGCCAGCAATAATTTAAGTCTGCTATTAACTTGTTAACTAGCTGTACCGCCTGGTCATTTAACCATTCCTTATAGTCATATTAAAGGTGCTGAACCAGGATTTGGAATGCCTCCCTTTCTCATGGTTTCCCTAGCATTCATTGTTCTTATACTGTCATCCCTCATTGACTTTTTTGTTTTTCCTTGTTTTAGAATAATTTTTTCCACTTTCTGATTGTGTCTGACATTACTCTAAAGCATGGGTGTTTCATTCTATTCCTTTATTCCATATTCCTTAAGTATAAGTGACTACCTCTTCAGATCTATTTCCTTTGATTGGTCGCTTTGGTTACCCATATATTTTGGTAGCTTTGTGTTTTCTTTCTCACCGACTACCTCTCTTCTCACTTTCTCATCATAGATTACTTTGCTAAGATGAGGTCCTTCTTGTTGAGTGTTCAAAGGGCTCTCCTTCTACACTGACAGACCTCATTTCCCATGAATAAATAATTTTCATCTATGCCAGACATTATAAATATTTTTGTCATATAATTTTCTTCTTATAAGTTTCTATGCATTTAGAGTGATGCATACATAATTATTACTTGAATGGAAAACAAAAATAATCCAGCATTGATCTTATTAACATATAAGACAAAGTGACAATATATACTAGGTTATTAGGATAAAGAGTCAAATCATTTTTAAAAGAACTCACACTGAATCCACAAGTTTCCTGGCTAGAGTAATTATGCTCATTCTTCTGGATTTCTCCTCATGCTTCTCCCTCCTTTGTTCCACTTTTGCATATGCTGCCTCTGGTGAATATGAATGTGTGGGAATTTCTTCCTTCCCCACAATGAATCTAAAGAAAAAGACACAACATGTGGCATTTCTCACTTTTCAAAAAGGTATGGGAATTTTACTTAGATGCAAATAAATTTCAGACAAACCTCTTGCCATTTAAAATGGTATTTTCATGATTTATACATTTGATTTTTTTATACAAATGTGAGTATTCAAGAAAAAAGACACAGACAATAAAGTGTAATACACAGGGCACTGAATTTATAAGCAGAAAAATCTGAGCTAGAATTCCAACTTTGCCACAAAGCAGATAGGTGATGTCATGTATTCAATTTTTTCATGAGGCTCCAATCCCAACTTTTACAGTCTATCTCACAAGGTGCTTCCAAAAAAATCAAAGAAATAAGGTCCATTCAAGCATTTTATAACCTTAAAAGGAAATATAAATCTGAGTTATTAGCTTTCAATATTTTATTCTGAAAATGAAAAAAATGTCAATTATAATTTAACAGAAACAGACATTTTTTATTCAATTAAGGAAACCTTTGTTAAGAACAGATTAGTGTCTAACAGAGGCAACATGCAAACACATTCATATATGTAGGACATATATAGAAAGTTATAATTTATAATAAGTATGCATGGAGGATTCTGAGACAAAATATTATGTGAGGTATGGGATAGAAGAAATCATTATTTATGAAATTACTTTACATTTAAGTAATCAACCTTAAAAAGTTACTAGACATCTTAAGGTACTCTTAGCATAAGCAGGTGTATTAACTCTGTTCTACTTGTCAGTTGTAGTAATTATCTTTTTCCTGAATTCTGCTTAGTTATATTTGGATAGGTTCCTTATTTCCTGCCTTAAATTACTATATAATATTCCTCTGAGTTCTAAAGCAGCTGCAGAGCAGCAGTGGGTTATATGTACCTGCTAATAGAAAAGAAAAACTAACATACAACAGGAATTTTTAGAAGGAACAAAAAGCTAGCACCTCTATTCCATACAATTTTATGTAAACATCCTTTCTGTTTTCAACTCCTTTCAACTGATTGTGTGGAGGAGGGGAGCCCTCAGAGGAGATACAGTGATCCCTCACCTATTACTTAGAGATGCACTTAATAGGTGAAAATCCAGGAAGTAGCAAGAGAGCAAACAGACTGATGTTACAGTTACTGAGCCAATCAGTGCCCGGGATAGAGAACACAGGTTGGTCATCTTTCAGCCAATAGTGTTCTGTGTACAATCTCACATTGGCAAACCTGTGCAAGCAGTAATGGCATACTGCATTTCTATTGTCTATAGTACGGTATATATTCATCCGCAGAATTCAGGGATATAGCCAAAACTCCACAATATAGAAGTAGATTTTTTTTTTTAAACCTGAGATACAATGAAGCCTGGATAAGTGAATCGCAATATGGCCAGTGATGACTGTATTCCTCATACTACTTCAAACTTCTCCTACACTTTAAGAAATGCAGTAATCATTCAACACTAAGATGCTCATCAAAAAGCTGGCTGTGAACATTCAGAAAGGAAAAATCATGATGTCTAAGAGTCAGCATGGGCTCATTCAGAAGAGGTGGCAAACCAGCCTGATTTTAAAATAGCTACTAGATCAAAATATTGTAAAGCTATTATGTTTCATCAAAAACATTTACCAACATATTGCTTAACATCCTTATGGGCAAGATAGAGAAATGGTCTAAAGTCAGAAGGGGTTGAATGATGAGATTTACAAAGTTGTTACTGATGTATTGATATCAACTCTGGAGAATGGAATCTGTCCAATTCAGGCTTAACCCTACACCTTACCCTTTTATCTCCCTCCCTCCTTCTTCCCCCCAATCCCCCCCCCCCATCTTCAGTACTTGGTCCTATATTTAACAAATTTGCGAAGTTTGCAGATAGAATAGAATCTTGAAAGATCCTGATGAGTCAGAATTAAGTAGGATTTATGGGGGTGATGGCAGTGACAGGAGCAAGAAATGGGAATCTTACTCAATAAACATTTATTAAGTGCCTAACATGTGCCAGGCATGAGCTTGATGTTACAGACACACAAACAAAAGAGCTGATGCTCTCAAGAAGTTCATAGTCTAATGGGAAGACAAGCAAATAACTTTGTATAAACAAGCTATATATCGAATAAATTGAAGAGAATCAATAGAGTGGAGGCATTAGAATTAATGTCTTCAAGTCTTTGAAAGACAATCATGCAGAGTAGGTTCTATCTGGTCCTATAGAACAGTGGTTCCCAAACATTTTTGGCCTACCACCCCCTTTCCAGAAAAAAATATTACTTAGCCCCCTGGAAATTAATTTTTAAAAAATTTTAATAGCAATTAATAGGAAAGATAAATGCATCTGTGGCCATTACCGCCTCCCTGAATTGCTGCAACACCCACCAAGGGGCAGTAGCGTCCACTTTGGGAATCACTGCTATAGAGCAAAATGGGGAGTGAGGGAGATGGGGTTTGCAGAAAGGCAGAGACTGGGCTCTCAATGTAGGGAAGCTTTAAAAGGAAAACAAAAGAGAACAATTGACACTGCCCAAAGTAGAATGGGATATTTCTGAAGATGGACGAGTCCCCATTACTTGGAGCACTTTAAGTAATGGTTGATAAATTATCAAGTTTTAGGCATGCTACAGGAGATATGACTAGATATTTTTTATTTTCATTTCGTATCTAGCTATACTACTTTGGGATTTCTCTAACTTTTTCTACCATGCTCTAGCAAGCTCATTATAGGGAAAGCCTTGTCATCTTGCCAGACCCCCATCAGCCTTGGTATTCTAACTCATCACCACCCTGTGTCCCTCTGACTGGAGGGTGGAGACACTGAAGGAGGCAGTCAAGTGCAAAATATTTCTTCATTTTACACCTGGTTGTTCTATTTGGGGACTTTTCTAACTTTTCTGCTATGTCTGACCACCTCCCCTCCCAACTTTTCTCCTTTCTTTTGTGTGTTATCTTCCTCGTTGTCTTTCTTTTTTGTATTTCTATCTCTAGTGCTAACTGTCAAGGACATATAATAAATGCTTTCTGGAACCACATAATTCAATTTGAAGGAACCTTAAAATGAGTCAGTAGTCAATAAACAGTAAATGCCTATTCTGTGCAAGGCATTTTTTCCTTAGGTGCTATGAATCCAAAGATAAAGTTAAAAATGCCCCCTACTTTCAATTTACTGAACAAATGTAGCATGCAACTATGAAAATCTGAGGAGGGAATAGAACAGAACAACAAGGTATATCTCCTAGAAGGTTTCATATAAGCTGAGCCCTGAAAGAAGTCAGAGCTTCTCAAAGACAGTGGTGAGCAGAGGGTGCAGGCTGTACACACTAGAGCTAAGGAGCCCCTTCTTGTTGTGTTTCTTGGCAAAGTGCATGTTTCTCAGAAACTTGGGGTCAACCTCTTTCAAAGACTCATATCTCTGTGACCTAGGTTTCTTGATGACATTTCTGTGCCATTTTCATGATTGGTTGTGGATGGTGTGGTTCTTAAACTTAGCCATCTTTACACTGACGCCTGTACTAACAAGCACTCCACAGACTGGAAGAGTGAGGAGAGAAAGAGAAAAGAAATACGGAGTGGTGTGGGAAATAAGCGCTGTGTTGGAGGGCATTAAATGTTATTTAGATAGTACTTTTATCACAATTCTAACTTTTAATGTTATTTATCACTGTATTAAACTATCTCATGTAATATATAATGAAAGTTATAAGCTATGAAACAATCTCATAAAATATTTCTTCTACTTTGATCTCTTAATAATTACTATTATTAAATCAGCTTCAAAATGAAAGCTTAGAAAGAGGATCCCCATCCTCTTCCTTTTGGATAATGGGAAATAGGATACTCAAATTCTTTAATGGATCTGTGATCTCACTAATGCAGACAGACATCATCTCCCCAATAATGCAGATTACAATCTATCATGTATTCCCAGTCTATGTAGTCCTTATTGATGTCTCCAAAATTTTGTCAAAAGGGGTTCATCTAACAGACTGATGCTGTGAAAACTGTACCACTTGGAATAAGGAGAATACAAAGATCAGTACACTCAACATCTGAAAAGCATAAAAGGTATACACATGACATAACTTCTTTCTGTATGTTTGGAATATAATATATATTTAAGTTAATGGTAAAGCTGTGCATCCAGAGTATATTATTTTTGACACAGATGGTGAAAGTGAATACAGATATTCCTTTCATATCATGTCTTTCTCCATCATGGTTTCAAAACATCACAGGTTGCCAAAAGAAATTAAATGAAAATTTGGGGAAGTTTTGCAGAAGCCATAGACAACATGCAAAGGCCAGAGTAGTATTTTATGATTTTAATGTTTTGTATGAAATTTGTGTTTATATTTCTATTTTGATGCTTTGTTGTTAATTTTGATATTGCATATGTTTGATTTGTAATTTGAACTTTGTAACTGTTCATTGTATAATTTTCCTTTTTTCTTTCCTTGATTAAATCCCTAGATTAAGGTAGTATTAGATAGGATAAAATAGATGAGTGTAGATTTTTTGTTATTTTGAGTAAGAATTTTAGTTTAAGGGAAATATAAGTTTGTTAGTGCACAAATACCAAATATTGTTTACAACGCTATTTTAGCTTTGTGCAAAGGGGGGGGGAACTGTTATAGGGAAATCAGGGAAAGCAGGAAGTACCAGGCAGAGGCAGAGGGAGAAGCCCTTAGGACTAGCAGGAGAATCAAATAATATAATGTAAAAATCTATAATGGCAAAAGTGCTAAAATATGCTATTATTATTATTTATGCTTATTATTTCATAATTTATATTTATTTTATAAAATATTGCCTCTCTGAAAATGCAAATTAGAATCAGAAGCATTTGATGTGAACCAAAAGGGGCTCACCTTGATGAGAGTCTATAGCAAGAGGACTCACATCTCTTAGAAATCTAGAGCAGATTCATTAGAAGTCCTAGGTCTCATTCCACTACAATTAGGGTCTATAAATTCAAAGACCAGGAATTAAGGGCTTGCTCCACACATAGGAGGATATTTTCTAGGTGTGCCCTATGCCCTGACAAGAGTTGACACTATACTGGTAAGTCATAGTGATTAGGGTTAGTTCAGTATAGAGTTAAGAACCTAAATACCAAGTATTTATTGAACCAAACCATTAGACAAAACTGTCACTTCCATCTCCTGACAACATGCCATAGGCCCTTGATATCTGAACCAAACTAATGCCTTCTCTCTCAAACTGATGTGGTGATAAGTAACTACAGGAAGATGGACACATAATCAACTGAATCTTCCACCATCCTGTCTGTAACTTTCAAACTCCCACCTCTTGCTCCCATTTCTTAGCTCTGTGGGACATATATGCCACCTAATGAAATAAAAAACATTTTTATCTCAGCTACCTTTTTCCATATTCTCATCACTATCTTAGGCCTCCTCTTCTACAGACATACATACTTAGAAATCAATGAGTCCAACTCATTCTTTGAACAAGTTGGAGGAAACAGGACCAAGTGAGGTGATTTGCCCAAGGTCTCACATCCACAGTAAGTGGTAAAGCCAGGATATCAACCTAGGTCCTCTATCTAACTCTAAATCCAGTGTTATGTCCACTTTCACATTGCCCCCAACTTATCCTCTTTTGTCTTTTCTGAGCCTTGTGAAATCTTTTTCATTTCATTTTATACTTTTTTCAACTTGGGTACTCACAGAAACCTAGCTCCCTCTGTAAGTTATAGGTCCCTAGTACCAATAGAGGTAGTATTCCTTCTTTCATATCCCTAACATTTTACACTAGAAAGAATAGGCAGGGGGCAGCTGGATAGCTCAGTGGATTGAGAGCAAGGCCTAGAGATGGGAGGTCCTAGGTTCAAATCTGGCCTCAGACACTTCTCAGCTATATGACCCGGGGCAAATCACTTAACCCCCATTGCCTAGACCTTACTGCTCTTCTGCCTTGGAACCAATACATAGTATTGATTCCAAGATGTAATGTAAGAGTTTAAAAAAAAGAAGAAAGAAAGAATAGGCATACTGCCACTTCAAAATCATCCCTTTAGTGCCATTATGTTAATTTTCTTTCAGGTTCACTTCATCTGTCTATTCTCAAATAGTTTCAGGCACTTACAAGTAATATCTCTTCCTTTCTTTTTTTCCTTTTATTTTTTTTAGAACCCTTACCTTTTGTCTTAAAATCAATGCTGTTATACTGGCCAAGGCAGAAGAGCAATGGGGATTAAGTGGTCACACAGCTATAATGTATCTGATTTCAGATTTGAGTCCTGGCCGGCTCACAATCCACTAAGCCACTTATCTACACCCCCATACTCTTCACAAGGAATTCAGTACCTGGTTTATAATTTTCTTTTCCATCCCAAATTATGGCCTCATAATTGGGAGACCTCAATATACATGTTAGTTACCCTTTGAACACCCTGGTCTTTCACTTCATTAATCTTCAATTTTTCCTTTTCTTGTTGATCATTCCCTGTTTTCTACAATCATCTCAAAAAACAAACAAACAAAAAAAACCCCTACACCTTCACTAGATCCTACTATCATTGCTGACTTGCACCTTAAGCTGTCCTTTCTTTCTTAAAATACTTGAAAAGTTGTCTGTCCTCATTGCCTCTATTTCTTTTACTCTCACCTTCTTCTAAACACTTTGACCTCATCATTCAACTGAAATTGATCTCTTCAAAGAAACCAGTGATCAATCACCTATGCTGGATCATCACCCAAGTCACATCCTTGTTCACACCCTGTGTGAATCTAACTTAGATCCTCTTTTATTTTTTCTCTACACTCTATTGATGACCCAGTCAGATTCTGTGGGTTAATTATCATCTTTATGCAGATAATTCTCAGACATATATGTGTATGTGAAAAGAGAAAGAGAGAGAGATAGGGGTTGAGAGAGAGAGAGAGAGAGAGAGAGAGAGAGAGAGAGAGAGAGAGAGAAAGAGATAGATAGATAGAGAGAGAGAGAGAGAGA
>NC_058132.1:112787551-112938499 GCF_016433145.1 Gracilinanus agilis | reverse complement strand
GAGAGAGAGAGAGAGAGAGAGAGAGAGAGAGAGAGAGAGAGAGAGAGAGAGAGAGAGAAAGAGCACCTGAAGCTCTTAAACTCTAGTCCCACATCACCAACTGCTTAATGGATATTTCAACCTGGATATCCAATAGGATATCCAATAGGTATCCAACTCAACATGTAAAAAATAGAACTCACTTTTTTCCCCCAAAAGCTATTTTTTTCTGAGATTTTTTCTATATATTTCTGTTGAGATCCTTTAATATTTATTACTATACTGCCACAATGTGTATCAATACATCTTTGATGCTTAATATTAATTCACTAAGACACATCAGTTTGAATTATAATGAGTATTTTAACTCTGGGAGAATGCTGTTATTAATAATACTTATGTGCCACATTCCTTACACATTACATATTTATATCAGGTGTTTGTAATAAAAACTATAATCATAAAGAATGAATGAGGCTACAACTAGATTTTTATTTCAGATTGTTTTTGGAAAGCTCTAAGACCTACCTGTATTAACTCATATTATCTTTTGGCAAATAAATTTGACTAATAAATATGTTTGGCTTTAGTAATATTCCTATAACTGTTTTATAAGCTTCATAACCATAAAGATAATCCATTTACAATGTGGAAAATATGAAATGAAATAAAATCTGGTTAAGCATTTTGTTTAATAGAGAGAAATATACAATATAAATATACATGAAGACATAAATCTAATAAAATGCTATGGGTACACAAAGAAATATTGGCAGAACAAAGTAAATTTTTCTAGAACATTCCTTCTCTTTTTGTCCAGGGAGAATTATAAAGCAATGTATGAAGGAAGTCCAAAGCAACAGTATCTCCTTGATCAGTAGACATAATAGGTTTAGTTCAGAAGAAAAGTATCTGGAAAAAATAACATTTTTGTACGAGTTCTGGAAGCAGAGTGTCTATACACTACTACAGAGACAGACAGGGGTTTATCATGTCAAAAAAAGGGTCTTCTTAAAATTCAAAAATGATTTTTTTCTTTTAAATAACATATAATTAGAGGACATATTTTCCAGACAATCTTGGGATTTTAAGAAATATTAAAGTACTACAATCTTCTCCTAAAAAAATCTCCCACCCCCATGCCAAACTAACTTTCATGGCAGCACTATGCTGCTAGTCAAACAGACTCAAAACTTAAGAATTATCTGATTTTTAATTCTTCATGGCAAATGATATCCAACCAATCATCATATTTCATGAGCTCCTCCTTTGCTGTTTCCTCACATCCAAGCATTTCTTTCCAATGCTCCTACTACTAACCTAATGAAAAACTCTGTTTTCATTCCCAATAAGAGGGAAAGTAGTAGGTAAGGAGGAGAGTTAAGGAGAAAGCTAATGAAATTCATTTTGGACATACTAAGTTACCTACTAGACATCTAGAGATTTCTGAAAAGCATTTGGAGATGTGAGACTGGAGGTCAGCAGAGAGCCTGGAAAAGGATGGTCAGATTTGAAAACCATCAGCATTGAGATAATTAAATTCATGGGAGCTGATGAGATCACTAAATGAAATGATATAGAGGGAAAATAAAAGAAGACTCAGGTCAGATGAAAAGCCTCTGATGAGGGGATCTCAGAATTCTTTCTTTTTTCTTTTTTTTAAACTCTTACCTTCTGTCTTAGAATCAATACTGTGTACTGATTCTAAGGCAGAAGAGAGGTAAGGGCTAGGCAAGGGGGGTTAAGTGACCTGCCCAGAGTCACACAGCTAGGAAGTTTCCAAGGCCAGATTTGAACTCAGGACCTCCTGTCTCTGGGCCTCGCTCTCAATCCACTGAGCCAAGTGGTCATAAAGGTTAACAACAAATTGTTGGATCTTTTGAACACACCAATTAATTAAAATAATTTACTATAATATTAATATTAATTAACATTTATATGCCTTATGTTTACAAAATGTTTTTTATTAAGCATGTTAATATTAATAAATTGATATTTGGTCCTCACATTAACCCTCTAAGATTAGTGCTATTAGTATCTCAAGTCAATGGATGAAAAATCTGAGGCTTTAAGAGATTAAGTGACTTGCCCAGTGTAAAAGCTAGTAAAGGTCTGAGGCAGAATTTGAACTCAGTTCTTCCTGACACCAAGTCCAGTATTATATACAGCACAAGGTTATGCTCTAATACTGGTAGATTTAATTCTCAACTAAGGAAATAAGACATACTTAAAGTATTCATCCTTAAAGTAAGACTATTGATAGTGACTCTGATTTTATTACTTTTTTTAAAAGACTAATCTTTAAATATAAAAATAGATGAAATATTACTTACCTAAGTGCAGAAAAAGTGAATCCTTTTAAACCATCTTTGCACCTAAAACATTAAAAATGTATCATTACAAATGAGTATACCTTAGAAAATAACCATATTATAAATAATTATTAATAATAATACTTCTCACTCATATACCACATATATCACTTCATTTGATCCTCACACTTTACAGGTAGATAAAAACTGAAATTAACAGAGGGTGACATCGTTTTCCTAGAGATTCAAAGAAGGCATCTAAATGTTTTCTTTACATTTGAAACTCTAGAAGTTTTCTTGACCGCAAGTATTGTATTTTATTAGTTTGATCATTGTTTCCTTGCTTAAAATATAAATATGAAATTGCTCCTTAAGAAAAGAACTATTAATAAAATATAGAATAATGCTTTGCAAATTGGCACAATAAAGGATGAACAAAGAAAATTATACCTTATAGTAGTAACAGTACCAGTGGATGTCTACAAAGCCCCCTAGGGTTGGCAAAGTATGTTATATACAGAATTTCAATTGATTATCACAACCTGAGAGGCAGTTTTTACCAGAGATATTATCATTCCTATTTTACAGATAAGGAAACAAATTCAGAATGGTTAGCTAACTTGGCCATGCTAACACAGCTAATAACAATACAAAGGAGCAGGATTTGAACCTCCTCTTTTCCTAGCTCCAGGTCCAACACTATTAAAAATGAATATATTTCCATTTTGAAAGCCAAAGTAATTTAGGACCTAAACTACAGACTGATGAATGACTCACTTGGGGGGATTCTCTCTACTACTTGAAGAGGGGAGAATTTTCCCTTTCAAGAATTTGCATGACAAAAAATTGCTAGAAGGAATAAAACCTTGTACACTCACTGGGAATTTTGTAATCCAAATTCTATGCACTTAGGGGTGGGGCAGGGAACCTAATGCTCCAACTGTGCCCTATTTAATTCTCTGAATGCATAAAAGTGACCAAATGGACAGCCACAAGTGAAAGGACTCTAGTTAACCTCAATGGTTCTCATCTCCAAAAGAACCAGGCAAAACTGATAAAATAAGACAGAATAGAAGAATAAGACAGAAGAAAGATCTTCTGGCTTACAACTAATGAATACACCTATCCAATGCAGAAGGTTGATTCAAATTACAAGGCATCAGGTCACAAACCTTTAATAAAACAACCTTCTTCCACAATTGTTAACTATGTGAACAATTCCCTCCCCCAAATCAGGTGATAAGTTTTAACAAAGACTATTACTTTTGTAAAACTGCATTAAAATACATTTATAGAGACAGCTAGGTGGCTAAATAGATTGAGAGCCAGGCCTAGGGATGGGAGGTCCTGGGTTCAAATTTTAGCTAAAACACTTCTTAGCTGTATGACACTGGGGAAGTCACTTAATCCCTATTGTATAGCCCTTAACTGCTCTTTTGCCATGAAACCAATACTTTATACTGATTCTAAGATGGAAGGTAAAAGTATAAAAAAAAAGTACATTTCTTTTCTTGAAATCAGACAAGTCCTGGACGATATCGTAAAGTCACTTATATAAGGCTTGATGGTTGTAAGGCTGTTTAGTAATTTATTTTTTATTTTTTTATTTAATTTTAGAAAATTTTTCAATGGTTACGTGATTCATGTTCTTTTTCTCCCCCTCAAACCCCACACCCCACACATAGATGATGTACATTTACACTGGGTTTTACATGTGTCATGATCAAGACCTACTTCTGCATTGGTGTGGTTGTTTAGAGTCTACATCCTCAATCATGTCCGCATCAACCCATGTCTTCGAGCAGTTGTTTTTCTTCTGTGTTTCTACTCCCACAGTTCTTTCTCTGGATGTGGATAGTGTTCTTTCTCATAAGTCTCTCAGAATTGTCCTGGATCATTGCATTGCTGCTAGTAGAGAAATTGATTGTGCCACAGTGTATCCATCTCTGTGTATAATGTTCTCGTGGTTCTGGCTCCTTTCACTCTGCATCAATTCCTGGAGGTCTTTCCAGTTCACATGGAATTCCTCCAGTTCATTATTCCTTTCAGCACAATAGTATTCTACCACCAACAGACACCATACTATGTTCAGCCATTCTCCAATTAAAGGGCATGCCCTCATTTTCTAATCTTTTTTGCCACTACAAATAGCATGGCTACAAATATTTTTGTACAAGTCTTTTTCTCTATGATCTCTTTGGGGTATAAACTCAGCAATTATACTGGATCAAAGGGTAGACAGTCTTTTTTTTTTCTTTTTTTAACCCTTGTACTTCGGTGTATTGTCTCATAGGTGGAAGAGTGGTAAGGGTGGGCAATGGGGGTCAAGTGACTTGCCCAGGGTCACACAGCTGGGAAGTGGCTGAGGCCGGGTTTGAACCTAGGACCTCCTGTCTCTAGGCCTGACTCTCACTCCACTGAGCTACCCAGCTGCCCCCAAGGTAGACAGTCTTTTAAAGCCCTTTGGGCATAGTTCCAAATTGCCATCCAGAATGGTTGGATCAATTCACAACTCCACCACCAATGCATTTATATCCCAATTTTGCCACATCCCCTCCAACATTCACCACTTTCCTTTGTTGTCATGTTGGATAATCTGCTAGGTATGAGGTAGTACCTCAGAGTTGTTCTGATTTGCATTTCTCTAATTATATAAGAGATTTAGAACCCTTTTTCATGTGTTTATTCATAGTTTTGATTTCTTCATCTGAAAATTGCCTATTTGTGTCTCTTGCCCATTTAGCAATTGGGGAATGGCTTGATTTTTTGTACAATTGATTTAGCTCCTTATATATTTTAGTAATTAGACCTTTGTCAGAGTTCTTTGTTATAAATATTTTTTCCCAATTTGTTGATTCCCTTCTTTTTTTTTTTTTTAAACCCTTGTACTTCGGTGTATTGTCTCATAGGTGGAAGATTGGTAAGGGTGGGCAATGGGGGTCAAGGGACTTGCCCAGGGTCACACAGCTGGGAAGTGGCTGAGGCCGGGTTTGAACCCAGGACCTCCCATCTCTAGGCCTGACTCTCACTCCACTGAGCTACCCAGCTGCCCCCTGTTGATTCCCTTCTAATTTTGGTTGCATTGGTTTTCTTGTTCAAAACCTTTTTAATTTAATGTAATCAAAATTATTTATTTTATATTTTGCAATTTTTTCTAACACTTGTTTGGTTTTAAAATCATTCCTTTCTCAAAGATCTGACAAGTATACTATTCTGTGTTCGCCTAATTTACTTATAGTTTCCTTTTTTACATTCATGTCATTCACCCATTCTGAATTTTTCTTGGTTTAGGGTGTGAGACCTTCTGTCTCTTAGCCAGTACCATATTGTTTTGATGACCACTGCTTTATAGTACATATAGTTTAAGATCTGGTACTGCTAGGCCACCTTCCTTCACATTTTTTTTTCATTATTTTCCTTAATATTCTTGATCTTTTGTTCTTCCAAATGAACTTTGTTACAGTTTTTTCTAATTTAGTAAAAAAGTTTCTTGATAGTTTGATAGGTATGGCACTAAATAAGTAAATTAATTTGGGTAGAATGGTCATTTTTATTATGTTAGGTCATCCTACCAATTAGTAATTAACCTTTTTCCAAATGTTTAGATCTAGTTTTAATTGTTGGGAAAGCGTTTTGCAGTTGTGTTCATATAATTCCTGTGTTTGTTTTGGCAGATAGATTCCTAAGTATTTTATATTGTGTCAGGTGATTTTAAATGGCATTTCTCTTTCTAACTCTTGCTGCTGAGATGTGTTGGAAATATATAGGAATGCTGATGCTGTATATGTTTTTGTTTTGTATCCTACAACATTGCTAAAGTTGTTGATTATTTTCAGTAGCTTTTTAGTTGATTCTCTAGGATTTTTTAAGTAGACCATCATATCATCTGCAAAAGAGTGATAGTTTTGTCTTCTCATTGCCTTTTTTAATGCCTTCAATTTCTTTTTCTTCTCTAATTGCTACTGCTAGCGTTTCTAGTACAATGTTAAATAATAGAGGTGATAATGGGCATCCTTGTTTCACTCCTGATCTCATTGGGAATGCTTCTAATTTATCCCCATTGCAGATGATGGCTGCTGATGGTTTAAGATATATATTGTTTATTATTTTTAGGAAAGGTCCTTCTATTCCTATACTTTCTAGTGTTTTCAGTAGAAATGGGTGTTGTATTTTGTCAAAGGCTTTTTCAGTATCTACTGAGATAAACATGTGATTCCTGCTGGTTTGGTTGTTGATATGGTCGATTATGTGTATGTTTTTTCCTAATATTAAACCATCCTTGCATTCCTGGTACAAATCCCACCTAATCATAATAAATAACCATCATGATAACTTACTGGAGTCTTTTTACTAGCATTCTATTTATGGTTTTTGCATCTATGTTCACTAAGAAGATTGGTCTGTAGTTTTCTTTCTCTGTTTTTGATCTACCTGCCTTTGGGATCAGTACCATATTTGTGTCATAAAGGACTTTGGTAGAACTCCTTCTTTGCTTATTATGTCAAATAGTTTGTCAAATTGGGATTAGTTGTTCTTTGAATGTTTGATAGAATTTACTTGTGAATCCGTCTGGTCCTGGGGATTTTTTCTTAGGGAGTCTTTGATAGTTTCTTAAATTTCTTTTTCTGATATGGGATTATTTTAGTATTCTATTTCTTCTGCTGTTAATCTAGGCAACTTATATTTTTGTAAATATTCCTCTATATCACTGAGATTGCTATATTTATTGCCATATATTTGGGTAAAATAGTTTTTAATGATTGCCTCTTCATTAGAGGTCTCCCTTTTCATCTTTGATACTGTTAATTTGGTTTTCTTCTTTCCTTTTTTTATTAGATTGACTAGTACTTTGTCAATTTTATTTGTTTTTTCAAAGTATCAACTTCTACTCTTTTTTATTAATTCAATAGTTTCTTTTACTTTTGATTTTATTAATTTCTCCTTTAATTTTTATGATCTCTAATTTAGTTTTCATCTAGGGATTTTTATTTCTTCGCTTTCTAGTTTTTTGATTTGCATGCCCAATTCATTGATATCTGCCCTTTCTAATTTGTTAAAATATATACTTGAGGATATAAATTTCCCCGAGTACTGCTTTGGCTGCATCCCACAGATTTTGGTAGGATGTCTCATCATTGTCATTCTCTTCTATGAAATTATTAATTATTTTTATGATTTGTTGTTTAATTGATTTTGGAGAATCATGTTATTTAATTTCCAATTAATTTTTGATTTGCCTATCCGTGTACCCTTACTAATTAATTTTTTTTTTGCATTATGATCTGAAAAGGTTGCATTTATTATTTCTGCTCTTTTGCATTTCTTGGCCATAATTTAATCCCCTAATACATGGTCAATCTTTGTGAATGTGCTGCTGAAAAGAAGGTATATTCCTTTTTATACCTATTTATTTTTCTCCATATATCTATTAACTAATTTCTCTAGGATTTCACTCACCTCTCTTATTTATTTTTTGGTTTGATATATCTAGATCTGATAGGGGAAGGTTCAGGTCTCCCACTAGTAGAGTTTTACTATCTATTTCCTACTTAAAGTCTGCCAGTTTCTCCTTTATAAATTTGGATGCTATACCATTTGGTGCATACATGTTGAATACTGATATTTCTTTGTTGTCTATATTGCCTTTTGTCAGGATATAATTACCTTCCCTATCTCTTTTAACTGGATCTATTTTTACTTTGATTTTGTCAATATCATGATTTCAACTCCTGCCTTCTTTTTCTCAGTTGAAGCCCAATAGATTTTGCTCTAGCCTTTTACTTTTACCCTATGTATGTCTACCTGCATCATGTGTGTTACTTGTAGACAACATATGGTAGAAGTTTGGTTTCTAATCCATTCTGCTATTTGCTTCAGTTTTATGGGTGAGTTAATCCCATTCACATTCAGAGTTATAATTATCAACTGTGTATTCCCAGATATTTTGATTCTCTCTCCTAGTCCTGTCCTTTCTTCTTTCACTGTTTCCTTCTATACCAGTGTTTTGTTTTTAATCAATTCCTATAATCCCCTCCCTTGTTATACTTCCCTTTCTCCCCACTCTTATTATTCTTTAAAGCTAAGCCATGCTCCCCCCCATGCCCTCTCCCTCCCTAGTATTGCTTCCCTTCCCACTGTCCCGTTTGTCACCCTTCTACTTTTGTATAGGGTGTGAATCAATTCTCTGCCCCAATGGATCTGATTATTCTTACCTCTTTGAGTTAATTTCAATGCATGTAAGAATTAAGTATTTCTTGTCTCCAACCTCTTTACCCTTCCAATGTATTGGTCTTCTCCCCTGCTCCCACCATGCGCTTCTTTATGGAATATAAAGTTACTCCATTTTGTCTGTTTTCCCACTTTTCTTAATATTATCCTCTTTTTTTTTAACATATATATATCTTGACATTTCATCCTATACAGTTTGTCACTGTTCCCTCTAAGTATACTTCTAATTTCCCTGATGATAATAACAATTTTTAAGAGTTACCAATATAATTTTTTTATTATAGGGATACAAATCATTTTAACTTATTGGGTACCTTAAAAAAAGTTTTGATGTTTTGGTTTTTTTCCCTCTCAATTACCTTTTGGTGATTCTCTTGAGTTCTGTGTTTGGACATCAAATTTTCTGCTTAATTACAGTTTTTGCTTAATTAATGCTTGGAAGTCTTCAATTTTATTAAATGACCATACTTTCCCCTGCAAGAATACAGTCAGTTTTGCCAGGTAGTTGATTTTTGGTTGTGGACTCAGTTCCCTTGCTTTCTGGATTATTATATTCCATGCCTTCTGGTCCTTCAGTGTAGATGCAGCCAGATCCTGTGTTATCCTAACTGTGGTTCCTCAGTATCTGAATGACTTCTTCTTAGCAGCTTGTAATGTTTTCTCGTTGGTCTGGTAGTTCTTGAATTTGGCTATAATATTCCTGGGAGTTGTCAGTTGTGGATTAAATGGAGGTGATCTGTGGATTCTTTTAGTTTCTAATTTCCCTCTTGTTTGAGAATGTTGGGGCAGTTTTCTTGGATAATTTCCTGTATGATGATGTCCAGCCTTTTTCTTTTGTTATGATGTTACGGTAGTCCAACAATTTTTAAACTGTCTCTCTGTGACCCATTTCCCGGATGTGAGGTTTTTTTCAATGAGGTGTTCCATATTTTCCTCAAATTTTTCATTCTTTTGATTTTGTTTTATAGATTCTTGCTGCCTTGTGAAGTCATTTGCTTCTAGTTTGTTGAATTCTAATTTTTAAATACTGAATTTCATCTCTGGCTTTTTGGTCATCCTTCTCCTTCTGGTCTGATTTTCTTTGTAGGTCATGTTTTACTTTCTTTGCCTTGTTTTCATGTTGCTCAATTTTGACTTTCAAGACAATATTTTCTTGTTTTATTTCATGTATTTCCTTTTTCCAATTGTCTTCAGCCTCTCTTAATTGTTTTTTGAACTGTATTTTAAGTTCTTCCAAATCTTGTGTCCAATTTGCTGGAGTTTCTGGGTTTTTCTTGAAGTTCCTTGGTCTTCCTCTGTTTCATTTGCTTTTTGTTCATTTCCAGGATAGAAGCTGTTGATTGTAATTTCTTTTTTCTTTTTCTGTTGTTTACTCATATTTTTTTCTTTCTTTCCCCCCAGTAATTGGCTGTAATCTTGTTCCTCTGATTATTTGCTAGATCTGTGGGTTTGGGCTATTCTGTTTCTGCTTTGCTGATTAGGTTAAGCTGATGGTTTGTTTTTTTTTTTAAACCCTTAACTTCTGTGTATTGGCTCCTAGGTGGAAGAGTGGTAAGGGTGGGCAATGGGGGTCAAGTGACTTGCCCAGGGTCACACAGCTGGGAAGTGTCTGAGGCCGAATCTAAACCTAGGACCTCCAATCTCTAGGCCTGACTCTTAATCTACAGAGCCACCCAGCTGCGCCCTGGTTGATGGTTTTAATGAGCTCTGATATAAGATCTTCCCCAGCTGGCAATGGAAGTTTGTAACTACTTTCTCTGAGTCTTTGGGGGAGGGGTGTTAGACCTTCCCTGCCCTCTGAAGACTTTTTATCTGCCCTATTGATGGTGTTAAGCCAGGGTGCAGTTGATCTACAGAGCTTAATGTGCCCTGAGACCAAAACCTAGAGAGAAGGTGTGTTGGGGGGAGGCAAAAATTGAGTGTTTTTGCTGTGATTAGGCTGCCCTCTCAGTATTTCTCCTCTAGCCATCTCCCTGCTGTCTGTGTTCAACTCCCTGAGTCAGGCACAGTTGTGCCAGCAAGGCCCTCTCTCTGGACTAGTGCCCTTGCTGGCCCAGAGATTCCAGGCACCGCTGGAGACTCAGCACAGCACGCAGGAAAGGGTACTAGGATCCTCCTTCTTCCTTACCTTCAAACCCAAGAGTTCAAGAATTCAGGCTTTTTTTTTTTTTTTTGCACACTTCCTGAGCTGAGTTCAATAGGAGGATCCCCCAGCTCTGTCCTGTTGTTAGATTTGGTTTTCTTTCTCCTCGAAACACTTTGTTTTTTATCTCAGTGTGGAAGGATTTCAGAGGTCTGAAGTTTTGCTGCATCTAAACCTCCATCTTCCCAGAATCCTCCTGTTTAGTACTTTAGAAACTAAACCCTTTAAATACAGCTTGAGCAAATGGTGTTATAATGATATTTCATTTTCATTTACTTTCAAGAAGGTGTGTACTTCAGGGGCAGCTGGGTAGCTCAGTGGAGTGAGTCAGGCCTAGAGACAGGAGGTCCTAGGTTCAAACCCAGCCTCAGCCACTTCCCAGCTGTGTGACCCTGGGCAAATCACTTGACCCCCATTGCCCACCCTTACCAATCTTCCACCTATAAGACAATACACTGAAGTACAAGGGTTAAAGGAAAAAAAAAAAAAAAAGGTGTGTACTCCAAAATGAACATTACTAACTTCTCTTTCCCCCCCCTCCTATTACTTATATTTTGGCAATACTATGGGAAAAGTAATTAGAAATATAACTAGTATTTCAGTAGCTTTTCTATATTGAACAGCACCAAAAAATGCAATGAAATAATTTCATGGGAAAGCTAAATTAATATTTTTCCACTAAAAATATTTTAGAATATAAGGTCAAGACAATTTAGAAATTAATTTTGTCTAAGTAAACACAGATTCATTTTTAATTCATAAGAAATGTTTATATAGTTAAAACCATACTATATGCATTTTTAGGGTTTTATTGAGTAAATATAAAAAAATCATTTAAAAATAATTAACTTAGTTTACTCACATTGCACAGAATATATTTAATATACTGTTACTAAATCCAATGAGGCAAGAAAGAAAGAAAGGAGGCAGGAAATATATATTTTACCAGAAGTTGAAATATTAGCAGTAAAAAAACAGTGAACTCAACTTTTCCTGTAAGGTAGGATTTTCAATATCATAGTCAAAACATATAATTGGGCATCATTTGAATAAGATTAGAGAAGTGAGCAAGAAATCTATAGATAGGAAAGTAGGAAGGTGATTAGAAGATTATCTAGGGACAAAATATATTTTAGTAATTTACAGTTAAAAGATAATAATTTGTCTTGGTAGAATCCTGAATAGATAAAGGAATTTGACAAGTAATTCTAGATTTGTGACCTTACACAATGAATTTAATTGCTGTTCAAGACATCAAAAAGTAGCTTTCAAAAATAAAAAGGGCATCTGCAAATGAATTTGCAATTTCATTATAATGGAAGCTTGGTTCTTTTTATTTTCCCTGTGGGAAGTGCTTCATATTGGGAAAATCTGAGGACTTTGAAAGGGGACTATTCTTCTTTCCATTCATGTGTATAATGTCCCTTAATGTAATTCAGGGTCAGATGTCTACCTCCAAGAGAACAAAAAAAGTAATTATTTCTACAAAAGAAAAATTTTTAATTGTATATGGCTCTTGCCCTGGCTTTAGGACTAACTTCTTAGCACTTATGTGGTGGTGTACAACTTTAAACTTAAAGTTAAGTGTGATATTGCATGTAATATTTACCATGGTGTTGCAAAAGGCCATAATGAAATGCTTTACTTATGTTACAGAATCTTACAGTGGATTTAAACTAGGTTTTCTAGAAATGCAATAATGTATAATGCAACTCACTCTCCATGCTCACTAACCTACAGGCCATAATGCTTTCTCTAACATAAATTTTATAAGACTCTAATATACTGTATATGAGACAAGATTTAAAATATATTTCAAAAACCACAACTTTCAATCTTAATCACAGTTTGCAACTTATAAGTATGAAAATGAGAAAAATAGAACATCAAGACTAGAATCTGGTAAAGATATGAATTAATTTAAACTCTCTACCTTTACTTATTTCCTTCCCTCATTTGTTCAGAAAATATTCAGTGTCTCCAAAATTGAAGAGATATTCTACTGTCAAACAACATAATAAACAAAAGCATAGGAAAAGGTGGGAAAAGAGGCTAGCTTTAAGTACTAAATAGAAGGGAGTTACAATATTTAAGCTAAAAGCACTGCGTAAGCAGAGTTCATGAATATAGTCAATTAGGATATTAGAGAGAAAGATTAGATGTAAATAAAAATATTTTGGGAACAAATAAAAGTGAAAAGAAATGAAATTAAAGAAATATTACTAGAAAGGTGTTTTCCCCCCATATTTAATTTCCATGCATTGATAAAATACAACATGTCCCCAGTAGATGTCCCTAGTAAACTATCATTGAAAACATGTGTAGTTCTAATTCTAAATAAAAAATAAAAACAAAATTTCTCTGTAGATTTTCCCCTCAAAAATATATCCCAAAGCATTATAAATATTGCCTAATACAAATCATGTAAGTTTCTGAAAAATACATATCTCTTTATATTAAATACATAAGATGGAAGATAAAAGTTCTTAGATTTCATTATTTTGCCAAGTATTAAAATGCTCTAAGACCTGGAGTCTAATAGCTTTTTTGGGGGAGAGATACTTGACAACTGCTCTTCGACATAATTAGTTTCCTTTGTAATCCTATGTATTTTATATATTTAAAGACATTATTCTGGAAAGAAGTCCGTAGGCTTCCCTAGATTATTCAAGGGCCCACAAAACCAAAAAAATTAAGAACTATTACTATACAATGAAGGTTTTAGAGATTTAGAGATGTCAATGTAATATTTCACTATACTATCACTACTAGATAGATGATCCTCTCAAAATTCTCTTATATGACATATAAAATCTTAAGATTATGAAATTTAGCCAGGAAAGGAATTTAAAAATTGTCAAGTCCATCCCTCATTTGACAGATGGGGAAATATGATACAACAAAGTGAAGAGACTTGCCCAAGATTACACATTTAATAAAGTAGCATATCTAGAATTTGAACCCAGATCCTATGACTCCAAATAAAGTATTTGTTTCACTAAATCACCTTGCCTGCCTTTCATCCTTTCTCATTTTAATTAATTTGGCATTGTATACAATGCATGCATCTTTTAAAAGGCAACCAGACTATTTTTTTCAGATGTGGTATAAAATAGGTGTAGGAAACAGCACTATCAGGGGAAGTCTGGAAACTTTGAGTATGTAAACTTAATCTCAGTCATTTGTAAAATGTGAAGATTGGAATAGAGGGTAAAAAGCTAGAATAATTGGAAATATGTCATCTAGTCCAAACTGCTCCTTTTATTATGTGATTAAGTTACTTTCCAGTCTAGTGCCAGGGTCTTCTGGCTATTGCCATGTCTGGAATGTATGTTCTTCAGAACCTAAGTTTTGTTTGATGCCCAACTTCAATGCCACTTCCTGATGAAAGATTATCATGATTTCTTGATAGGGAGTTCTTCTTCCTCAAATTAGATTACATTCATTTACCTGTAAATCCCTCAGAGGATTTGAAATACCCTGAAGGAAGTGACATTTTTTGTTATACTGGAGTGTTTTATACAGACCAAGTGCTTAATACAAGTCCACTGCATGAATCCTCATTTCATGTAACACACCATTTTGCCTTTTTTAAGGTTCTTTTCAGTTCTGATGTTCTAAGACAGTTTAAGTGTCTCAGAGTCTAACTTCAGTATTTTTTTTTGTTATTATTGTTTATAATACTGGGGAATGACAGTTTTAGCTGTGATAATTTATTATCTAGATGGATCTGATCCATATTAGATGAGATGCCTAATAATATTTAATAGGTAATATTTATAGAATAATATAAGCAGCTAGAAAATATTAATAACTGATTCTTAACAATATAATAAAGTAATTTCTCTAAAACATTAGTTAATAATGACTTTTCTAAATAATTGATTGCCTAAAAGTCAAAGATTATGACAAATTAGAAATACTGATTTTTCAGTATGATAAATTTATAACATTTAAAAATTAAATATAGCTCACTGAGTGTTTAAGAATAATTTAAGCCACATAATCACCTCTTGATCACTCAAGAGTTGATTATTTGGTCTATAGATTATCCATGATCTTTAATTCATCACAACTATGGGTGCAAATTAGGACTATAAATTAGTCAACAATACAAATTAGCCATAGCAGCAAAAGATATGGGGAAAAGCCAAAACTACCAATCAAAAAATTTAGATTTTAATAATCTCATGCTTCTGCTGTCCTTAATGAGCATGGATAATCAAACTAAAAAACGAAAGGAGATGCAGCATATTGTACTGGATAAAGTGCTAGACCTGTAGTCAGAAAGAATTAGGTTTAAATCTTTTCTCTGACACTTGCTAGCTGTATGACCCTGAAGAGATCACTTCTCTTGGAGCTACCAATTCCTCATCAGTTAGTAAACCAAAGATGATACTAAAACACATACTTTACAAGACTGTTGGTGAGGATCAAATGAAACAGTGCATATAAAATGCTTTTTGAACCATAAAGTACTATATAAGTGATGAAATATTAAAGCGTACAATACTAGATATAAGCATTTCAGTATCCCTTTGTAGTGTTCAAGTATTAATACTTTTTAAAATATTAAAGAGAGAAATGAGTTCAGTAAAATGAGTACTAGTGAGGTCAGGAGAGGATCAAAGTTAAAATCCTATCTCTGATCATTATAAGTTACATGACACTGGCTAAATGACCACCCCTGTGGATCTCATTTTCTTCATCTTTAAAATAAAATAATTGAAGTAAAATGACTTCTATGGTTTCTTCCAGTTCTAGACATTAATGATCTTACAAGTTTCAATAGTGTCGTTATAATGATTGATGGAGAGAAACCCAAAAGTGTGTTTGTTTGATAGACTTGTGTGTGTGTTAAGTCTATCTTATCTTACCCTCCACTTTAACTCTGAGGGCTTCAAGCGGATTATCCCTGTGATGGCATTGATATAGGGATGGACAGGAACCAGTGTTCAGATGAAGGATCTCTATGGGGTGTGATATAGATGGGTTTCCAGGACTTAGCAAAATGCCTAGGCCCCAAGAGGCCTTTTCTGAACATAGCCCTGTCAGGGAGAGCAACAATGGTGGATACCTTTGGGATTTGACTTAACCGAAGCTTGATAGAATTGTTCCACCCCCCCCCCTCCAATTTCCCCTCACACCCACAACCCTAAAAAGGAATTCTCAAGAAACCTACCTGACTGCAGATATCTTAACAGGGTGGTTTATTATAACACAGGCTCAAGGATGGATATGGAGAATGAGGTAGGAAACCATATTCAGTCACTATAGGTATGGGGTCCTTTTGACTTGGGCCAAACCAATGGCTTTGGCCAAAAACGCTCTTTCCTCTTTCCTTTAGTTTGTCATCTAATCTATCTACAGACAAGGTAGCAAAGGTCTTTCTCGGTTGGCACAGAATTGGATAGAATGTTTTCAGGCTGGCTCAACAAGCCTTCAGGGTCAAAGACCTCTCCAGCTGCTGTAGAGTCTAATCAGCTTCTTTGGTGTTATTCCGGAGAAAAAGGAACTCTTATCAGATCTTCAAGGCACAAAGGGAAAGATAGGGAAAACCCCAGGTATCCAATATTGAATCCTGAGGTCAGTTCAGGTCCTCCGTCCAGCACCAAGTTCCGAGACCAAGTCCCCCACACCCCCAGTTCTATTTCCCACAAGCCTCTATTGCTCCTTCCAATTGTCACTCCTGCTCTTCAAGCTTCCTTGCTAGCAACATTCCAAAAATCTCCTTTCTGTGCCAAACTTTTCCTACAGTGCATACCTCTTAACTATCCCTCAGTTATGCATGTTGCTAGCCAAGTATTTATAAACTTTAAACAAATAACTGTTTTGATAAAAGTAGGGTAATATAATTGGTTTCCTTTGCAATCCTATGTATTTTATTTTGTGCATGTAAAACATTTTTCTGAGAAAGAATTTGAAGGCTTCAACAAAATGATAGAGATCCATGAGACTAAAAAGGTTGAGGCCCTGCTCTAAAAAGAGAACTTAAAGAGATAAGCAGGCCCAATTTAATATTTCCATGATCAATTCTGCTCTATGTAGTTTGAAAGTACCTATTGGCATTTTATTGGTAAATTTTAATCTAATTTCACTAATCCAACATTTCACAAATTCATCAAATATATTCATGTGTTAAAAGTTCCATCAAGGAAAGCCTCAATTAAACAAAAACATTGATTTGAAATTAGGGTGCATCAATCAAATTTACCTACAATCTATAAAGATCAACAAATAAGATCACAATCTTACTTTTAATGTCATTAGTATTAAAAATTATTTTAAAATACTGAGGGGGAATAAAAGTTTCAACAAATAAAAAAGATCCATCACTTAAAAAAGTAATGGAGAAGCTTTAAAAAGGAGATGAGTTTTGAAAAGTTTAAATGTGGGCATTTACACAGGAGGTATCAGAAGGATGACCACAGAACTTAATTGCTAATGGTAATTTCATGTGATTATTATTTTGATAAAATATTGAAATTTTAATGCTTTTTGATGTTAAAGAATATTGAATGAACAAAGAACAAATTTGAAACTTTAAAGGAACTTGTCAGAATACCTCATTTAAAAAATTAAGTAAAATAATGACAAATTAGTGTAGCTGCTTTGAAATAAACATTTTTCAGAACCATGTATTTGTTGAGTTGAGATAAAAAGGTTTCTTTCCAAAATACAGCATTTTTTTAAAATACCCTACCTGTAAAAGTTGGGTTTTATCTTCTTTTTAGTTAACTATCAAGAGAATTCAAAATATGTCTGAACTCAGAACAAAACAAAACAAAAATAAACTTACCCAAAGTTATTTTATTTTTAATTTACTATGTTTGATGAAATGAGATTAATTTTAAGAGTTGAAAAAATTATTGAGAAATGCTATTCACTATCTCAAGAAAAATATCCATAAAAATCTGAAGTCAAAATGAATAATCTGATGGAGGAGAGGAACAAGATGGTGCAATGGAAAGAGCAATGAAGAGGGGGAAACTGACCTCTCCAGTCTACTCCCAGATGTACTAATTAATTCCAAGCTCTGTCATTTAGGTCAGGTCACTTAACCTTTCTGGGCCTCAGTTTCCTCATCTTTAAGATGAAGTGACAATTAAATGACTGCTTAAGTCCTTCTCCTTTGGAAAGGTCTATGTCCTATGCACTGAAAATGTCATAAAATTTGCTAATATACATCTGATAACTAAGATAAGAACTACTAAGAAAGTACCCAGCTAGTTGCCAAGGATGAATTCATCCTTGGAACTAATGATTAAATTACATTCTCAAGTAGTGAAAATGTTGGCAGCTGTAACTGCTGAGCCACTGTGAGTGGTATCAGATTGTGGGAAAAGGAAGAGGTACTACAGGGCTGGAGAAGGGCAAATCTTGTCCCTATTTTTGAAACACGGAAGAGAGAAGAGTACAGATGACATGGGCATTGTGTAGAGATGGCAGGGACCCTATACCACTTAACTCAGGCTGTGAACAGGGAAATTCCCTTCCCCCTTCCTGCCCCGGAGACTCCTGAGGCAAAGACCATTGTCCTTGGAATTCCTTTAAGTTGAGATAGACAAAGAGATTCACCTAGGGAAAGCACCTGGACAGTCTAAGCCCTAAGTGTCTCAGACAGACCCTACACCCACTGAATGCCTGAACTGAATGCCTGAGTGCAAGGAGTCATGTGCACACTACACGAAAGGATACAAAAGGGCAAGAACTGGGGTACTCAGGAGCAGCCTCCCATGGCTGTTCCACTCATGCTGTCTTGCTGGCCATTAATCCTATCTTACTAATAAATCTTTCTTTTTTTCTTTTAAGCTAAGTTTGGAGTCCTCTCATTCTTGAGGATGGTTTCCTTCCTGAACCTAGGGGTTCACCATTTGCACCCTTATAACACTAAGACTTGGTGCTGATTTGTATTATAAATGAATTATTAGAAATTCAAAACAATGTACTTCAGAATCTGGTTCTTTAAGCAATGATCTCCTCTAATATAGTTACAATATATTTGTACTTTATGAATCTTTTCATTCAGAAACACATCAACTTGAAGAAAGGTCCCCTTGTGTTTGGTTTTTTCCTCTATATTCCAAGAAAAAAGAGCTGAAATAGGTAGTTATGTCTAATCTAACATGATTGTAAGGCCTCAGCTGATTACTATGTTCATTTTCTGGTGTTCCCTTAAATTATAAATTGGAAACATTTGGGGCTAAAGCTTTCCTACAGAATCAGATTCCTACTTAAACTATGAAAAGTTGGAACTGCTTTTGCTTTAAAATAAAAAATTAAAATTAAAAAAGGTCATGCCTCAAGCTGCTTTTAATCCCTGGGAAACTGAAAATCACCTTTAGACCATTTTCTGAAAAATACAGATGAATTGGTAATATTATTATAAATTAAAATACATGTAAAAGCAAATTGTCTTCTTAGATACAAGTTGAAATTTTTTTCCAGTCAATAAATAAAAGAGTTAAGATTAGATTTCACAAATATTCTGAACTACAACTAAATAAAGTCAAAATAACCTTTTGTGTAAAGAAAATCTTAGAAATAGGAAAAACTAAGTTCAAATCCTGCTTTAGATACTTAATAGCTATGTGAACCTCACTCACTTGTTTCCTCACTTATAAAATAGGGAAAATAACAGAATAATTATACTTACCTCTCTCACAATTGTTGTGAAGACTAAATGAGGCATTATTTGTAAAGCACTTAGTACAGTGTAGCACATAGTAGATACTTAATCTTCCCTCCCTTCTCCCTTCTTCCTCCCTCCCTTTCTCTCAGCCTCAATTTCTCATCTGTAAAATCACTTTCCTCATTCTCAGTTTCTGACAAATCATTATCCATCTTCCTAACTGTAGATGTCTTCCATGATTTTGTCCAAAAATCTGTTTTGTTCTCTTATCTTTTACTAAATGATCTCATCAACTTCTAGAAGTCCAATTAAGCATAGCACACTCTCTACATACCCATTTTCATTTACCTTCTGAGTTATAGTCTCCTGTCAACAAGTACCTACTGTACAACTCCATCTGGCTATTCTATAGGCAAATCAAATTCAATCTGTGTTTTTTTGCTTTTTTTTTTTTTTACTTTCCCTCAAAACATGCCTCTATTTCTAAATTTCCTATTTCTGTTGAGAGTACTACCATTATGTTTTCATTAACCAGTTTCACAATTTTGGAAATATTAAATCAATTCAATTCAAATAAGCAAGCATTTGTTGAACACCTACTTTATGAAAATCAGTGTATTAGGGAAAAGGATTGGTACAAATTAATCAATCAATCAAGTATTTTTTATGCACCTACTATGTAGGTCCTAGGCATAAGTATTATATTAGGTATTGAAGATACAAGAATGAAATGATCCAAACTCACCAGGAGCTTACAATCTAATAGGCAAATCAATGAGTAGATGTAAAACAAAAATGCAGCCAAGATTTAAAGTTAAATACAAACATATACCAAATAAATACAAGATTGTTTGTAATGTAGGCTATTCACAATTGCAAGGATCAGAAAATGCTTCTTGTAGAAGATGGTGGTGCATCTTGGTTTTTTTGTTTTTTGTTTTTTTTTAAACCACATAATGAAGGGATTTATTTGATCTTTATTCTGGACTTAAATACAAAATAAAACAAGTGTTTACATATGCATGATGGAACAGAACAAGATTATTCATGAAGCTGTCAATCTCTATTACAAAGAGCTTGCTTTCCTTATTTCATTATATAATCAATTCAATGTACGACTTTTATTTTATTTATGGTGCTGCATCTTGAAAGACATGTATTCTCAATAAGGCTGAGGTTGAGGATGAAGGCACTTGAAATGGGAGTGTAAAGCACAGATAGTATAGGTGATAAAGCACAGGCACTCTAAGATGGAATGTCTGGAGTGAGAAACACTTCAATAGATCAGCATGTAGGAGGGCAAGTAATGTCCAATAAAGCAGGGAAGGCAGGGTGAGACCAGGTTGTATACGGCTTTGCCAGCTAAACTAAGATTTTTATATTCTACTTAAGAAGTAACAGGGAACTCCTGGAGCCAACTGAGTATGAGAATTACTAGTCATATCCATAACAAAAGAAAACTGGCTGAGGAGAAAGATGAAAGAAGGAAGAGACTAGGGCCTGGGAGACCAATTGGGCACTCCACCAACTTCTGGGGAGAAGTGATAAGGTTTGGACTAAAGGCGTTAGGGCTATCAATGGAGAATAAGGGTCAGGTGTAAGGGATGTGAAAGCAGAAATGACAAGATTTGGTAAATGGATATCAATAAGTGAGGAGAAAGGATAATACTGAGGTTACATATCAAGGAGTTCAAAAGATAGCAGTGTCTTCAACAACAATATGAAAGCTCAGAAGAAGTTAAGATTCAGGGAATGATAATACATTCAATTTTGGACTTGCTGAGCTTTTTGACATCATTTGAAATCCTTCATGACACTCCAAACTACAAGGACCCAGGGCAGTCCAAAATCCTCTAAGTCACCCTGTCAGCAGTGTTTAAATATCAATCAGCTTCCAATTTGTACAAGAATAAGTGTGTACTACATATGAACTTCTACAACATGCTAGTGCCAAGCTCCCTGGTATCTGCCTCCATTGCCTCGTCCTGGGTGGATGTACAAGATCCCAATGGATGACCCATTGTCTATCTTCCTTGATTCCCTTCATTTTGCAGATATCTTCCCTCAATAAAGCCTGCCAACTTCCCTTTCCCTGTCTGCACTGTCTTATGCTGGAATTGCTAGTGCTACTCTATGTCACAACTACTCTAGCTCTTTAATTAAAAGTATCAAGATTAGTTTACACCCCAAATCTTTACTTGATGGAATACAGAACAAAAGGGCTGGCTCAGAAACACTGATTCTGTCTAGCAGGATACCAGGGCCTTGTCTTAGAAATTAAACACCTTTTTCCAGACACTAAGGCTATGACTAGGAGTCCTTCCCCAACCATGTGTCCCTTAGGCTTTTCCCTCTGAAATCTTCAGAGGCAGATTAAGGGATATTGGCATCTTTCCTTATACTGGACCTTGGTACTCCAAAAAGTTCTAAATTTATGTGAAGATAAACAGACAATTGATAATACAGGGCGGCCACTTAGGATATAGAAATCTGAGAGAGGATAGCTAATCCTATGAGAACTGATAAGAGGGATATGAGAGAGTGTAGCTAGTGAAGCCTAGGAAGAAATCTTAGGAAAGACCCAGAGTTAAGGACAATAATGAGGAGGATAAAACAACAAATGAGATTGAAAAAGAATGGTCACACAGGTAGAAGGTGAAGTGGGAGAGAGCACTCAGGGGAAAATGGTAGTAAGCAGTGTCAAATGCAAAAGACAAGTGGAGAAAGATTATGAGAAATGAGAAAAGATCATCAGTATGGCAGCCAAAGAGTTCATTGATAATTGTGGAGAGTAGTTTCTGTTTGTTGAGTCAGAAAGAAATCAGAGGCAGAAAGTGTAAAGAGATTTCTCAAGGATTTGGGAAAAAAGTAAGGAGATACATAGAATGGAGATAACAAACAGTATGTACTCAAATATATAAATAGCTATACAAAATAAATGCAAATCCTCAACTCTTCCTACTTCTTCAAAGCCTCCAACTACTCAGGTGCCAACTTTAGTAGATTCTAACTCCAATTTCTTCTAATCTGTCCCCTTCTCTCCATTAACATGGTCACTACTCCTTCATCATGACAAGTCAAGACTATTTTAAGAGTCTCTATTATTCTAATGTCTTCCCTCCCTAACCCATCAAATCTATCCCACAAAGCTGTGAAATTCATTTTAAAGTATAGGTTGGTCTCCCATTGAACCAACTATTTCTTGTCATTTAAAAGCCTTTCACAATCTGGCTCCAGATTATCTCTCTAGCCTTTTCTGTTATGAACATTCTGGCTTACGTATATTCTTGCCTGACATCCCATCTCCTATAAGCTAATCAGCTTCTCTCCTTCACCTCTACCTCAGAGAATTGCTTCTTTTCTTCATATCTCAGCTCAGGCATCACCTCCACTGAAAGGATTTTGATGATCTTCACAGTTGTTGCTTGCTTGCTTCCCAATCAAAAGTAGATTTGTACATACTTTCTACTTGTTGATCTGTTTCTGTTGTATTCATTCCACCTCTCAGGAGACCTGAAAGTTCTTGAAGGCAGGGACTTTTTTGTCTTTGTATCTCCAGTAGAGGGCCTTCCACAAATTGGGGCTCATTAAATTCTGTTTAGCTGTACCATTCTTCTACAACCTATGTGCTGCTCTAAAGTGCTGGGATGTGAGGCTTGGAACAGCTGATCTTTAAGGAACTAAGAAGTACCCCCTATGTTTACCTGATAAGACTATTTGTATATTACTAGTCTCTTAAGAATAAAGACTGAAAGGCCGAGCATTTATCTGTTAAGGATCAAATTAACTTATTTCATACTGCCAAAGGTAATTTATAGAACAACTCCACTTTTATTTCTAAAAATCCCACTATCTGCTAATGGTTTTCATAATAAGCTTCAGTAATTCAGATTAAGCCCATTAAATTATTAAAAACTTTTCTTCATATTAGTTTTAGGAATAGGATTATACAAAATTCATAGGTGTATTTGTAACTTTAAATGTGTTTTTAAACTCAGAGCTCAATTGTATTATTTTCATTAATATTAAGGACTTCTATTTATATCCACTTTGATTTGGGTGGAAGATGGAAATAATGTATATCCCATAGCAAGGAAGTGTTTATTTTGGGCAAAGTCTCTTGAAGTTTATTTTTAAGGAAAAAAATGTAAATGTATATTGTAGAGTTCTAAACAAATTTGTTTTTAAATATACTATACTCATATTTAGTCTACTCTATCAGTGATTATTTTGAATATAATTCAAATTTATTTTTCCTTTATTCCTGTATTTGTAGTGAATTTACTCATATAGCTATTTACATTAACACCAAGGTCCCCCAAAGCTTTCCAATAGAAAAAGCTGCTTTTCAGTTTTAAGATGACAACCTAACTTGATTCACTTTCGCCAGGAGGCAAAACAAATGACAAATGGAAATGCTGAGACAATTCACATAGGGAAGGTAGTGGGATTAAAAGTGGACAACATTTGGTCAAGACAATAGCCGTTCTTGGTGATAACTGGTTCTTCATACTGTCTCTATGTAATCTTATAATCTTTAAGGGGAAAAGAGTTTAGAAAAATATCAATTATTAAGAGTATAAAGAAAAAAATTACATGTTATGCTCTCAGAACTTTTTCCACATTATAATTGTTTTCCTTAAGTTTATAAGGAAAAGACATCTTTACTCTTTGCCAGGGTTAATTTTTCAACTAGCACATTTGATTCCATTGACTTACACCTGCTCTTTTTTTGTAATACAAAAACTTATTTTTATTATGATTTTTATCCAGATTACATAAAAATATAATTTAATCCATGTTCTATCTCTCCTCCCACAGCTTCCTCTTCCCCAAGAAGGCAGGTAATATTGGTTATATATATGCACACACACAATACATATTTCCATGTTCATCATATTATGAAACAAGACATACAATGCTTACACTAGAGAAAAATTCATGGAGGAAATAAAATGAAGAATGGTATGTTTCAATTTGCATTTGGACCCATTCTTTCTATGGTGGTAGATATTATTTTTTGTCATGAGGCCATTAGAGTTGTTCTGGATCTTGGCTTTCATGATAATAGTTAAGGCATGCTATGACTGATCATCATACTGTAGGAATATAAATTAGGGACAGACTAATATCTAGGATTAGTTAAAAGGAAAGGAATTTTGAGATAAGCCCTGAGAGAGGATTCTGGAAAGGAAAAGGAATTGTGGGAGTTTGAACTGAAAATAACTGAATTACTTGCTTCTTGGATTTTCATCAAGCTGGAAGTGGGGTTTGACTCTCTGCCTGAATTTCCACCAATCTGAAGGAAGGGTTTTGCTCCAAGAGATTTTCCCTGAAGAGTCAAGATTTTGTGGAGAAATCTTAGACTTCTAGGTAGAGAATTTATTTGGAGGAACCATTTTCCCTGAGTCCAAAGATCATCTACCAGTGGGTCATTTGCCAGAAATCCTCTTGGGCTAAGGTAATCCAAAGATTTTTCATCTGGACTTTGGGTTACTTAGTGCAGCTAAATAAGGCTTTCCCCCTTTCTTTTGTTAATCACTAGTGGGAAGATTAGCAAACAGTCAGATAGTGTGGTGGTGGTAGTAGTGGGGGGTTCTTAGGTAGAACAGGTAGCTGTAAGCAAGACCTATAGAAGAAACAGAAGGCTCTCCTTTCCCAGGAGACTTAGAGGTTGGGTGGAGTTAGTTTTAAGAGTGTTAGGGTCCTACCCACCAGTTTTCCTCATTCCCTTTATGAAATAAATTTTGTTTTCCAAAAGCCAAGGTTTTGTGCTTAACTGGTCATTTGGAGTTCCTAGGTGGATTGTATCATCTAACATCCCTCTAGGACAGTTCCCCATTACACTTGAAGAGTCAGGTACTTTGGATGATCTTTGGATCAAACAGTCTGTCAATCCTTGAAAACAGATACCATTTCAACTAAGTCTTTTCTTCTCTATATTAAATATCCCTAGCTTTTTATTTGTTTTCCTGAGCACAATGACTAGTACATAGCAAATACTTCATAAAAATGTACTGAGAGAGATTAAAGAGTCTGGTAGTCAATAGTCAATACATTTTAAAGTCTGTACTATGTGCCAAGCAGTATGCTAAGCACCTAAGGCAGAAAAAGAAAAGAAGGGAGAAGAGAGGGGAGGGGGGAAATAGCTGTTACCCTCAAGGAGCTTATAAGTAAATGGGGAAGGACAACACACAAAAGAAAGCTGAAAATGGGTGAGGAAGTAAGAGAGGAAGAGAGTTAGGAGAAAGTACCAGGTCCAGAGAAACAGTGGTGAAGTTCAGTCAAAGGAGTCTGCTGGTGGAAAATGAAGAGTTTATTGCTCTGTGTGCCCTCTTTAAATGAAGACTTGGGAAGAGTTCTTTGCTTTATCAGCTCCCCTCCAATCAGATGAGCTGAGAGCTCTGAAAAGCCCTGAGTACCAAGTTCTTAGGATGATTTTAGAGGTGGAGACTTCCCAAGAGTAGAATGACAGTGGAATACAAGTCCAAGGAGTAAAGTGGTTGGGAAATGGTTGCCTTCTTCTGTATACTCTTCAGCTTATCAAAGTCCTTTCTAACATGTAGCATTAAAAACTGAACACAGTATTTCCAGAGTAGTCTGACAAAGACAGGATGGAGGATGTCTGTTAACTGCCAGATTCTACATACTTTTCCTCTTTTAATGAAGCATATTTGTTTGTTTGTTTTTTGGTTGCTATCTCACATTTCTGATTCATATTATCTTTCAATTCACTAATACCTCCAGATATTTCCCAGGTGAACTGTGAACCTTCAAAACGTAATTCAGAAATTGACTTTTTTTTAAACTAACTGTAAAACTTTTCATTGATCCCTACAAATTTTTCTTACTCAATTTGACTTAATATTCTAGGTTGCCAAGATCTTTTTGAATCTTCTATTACATGCACTGGACAAGCAATCTCTCAACTTTCTGTCAACTACACCTCTGAAAAACATGTCACTTATGTCTTTATTCAGATTAATAAATAAAGAATTCCTCTGATTTCCCAGTTCAGAAACCCTGACAAAAAATAAAGTGGATTAGTCTGGCAAGGCCAGTTTTTGTCAAAGCCATGCCAGATCTTTCTAAGCCCTATTTTCTTTTCTTACATATTCATTAGTCTTTCCTTGAATAAAGCCTACTAGAGTTTTGCAAAGAACCAAAGTTAAAGTTTACAAACTATAGTAAGAAAGCTAAATGAGGAATCATGGGCTCAAATGCTAGATCTACCCCATCTTTCCTATGTGACCCGAGTTAAATTATACTACATATAAAAGTATGAATTTTCTGACACATGAGAGGATTAGATTAAATGACATCTAAGGACTCCATCACTATATGTCATGCTTAAGCAAAAAGGAAAACTGTAATCTGTTTGTTAATCTTGGGCAACTATAATTGGAATTGAATTATTACAGTAACAAATTACTGTTTTTATTTTTAAACAAGGGAGTATACACATTTAAATTTAAAGAAATGTTTTTTGATCAATTTGCACAGGACAAACACAAACATGATTTCACATATACACAGACCCTCATTTGCTTAGACCAGTGATGGGCAAACTATTTCTTGAGGGCCAGGTCCTAGGTTTGCCCATCACTGCCTTAAGCAATTGCTTAAGGCAGTGATGGGCAAACAAAGGCCTGGATCTGGCCCGCTGGCTTAGACCATCCTCATTAACTGTTGTCCTATATGTCTCCTCTCTTTTGTGGCCAAACTCTGTGTAAAATCTATGTACAAGCAGGACCTTCAATTCCTCTCTCTAATTCTGTTCCAAACACTCTACAGTTTGGCTTATCATACCATCTTAAAAGAACTGAAACTTGCAGAAAACCAGAACTAGAGCTGAGGGGAACAGAAAGGAAAACTGAAGTTTAAGAGAGTGCAACCTCTACCCTAAAAACAAAGCCCACCTTTAAGATAAGTCAAAGTTAAAAAATGCCAAAACACTTGATCATAGGAAATTTTTATAGAGACAAAGAAGAGCAAGGAACCGATTCTTTAAGGCACATGAGATTAAATTAGCTACATGCAAAAACTTCAAAGAAAAAGGGGAATTGGTCTCAGGCTCTGGAAGACTTTAAAAAGGAATTTTAAAAAATCAAATAAGAGAGGCAGAAGAAAAATGGGGAACATAAATGAAAGTAACGAAAAAAAAAGCTTAAAAAAGATAATTTTCCAATTGGAAAAAGAGGTACAAAAATCCAATGAAAAAAAGAGTTCCATAAAAAAGTAAAACTGACCAAATGAAAAGGAGGTTCAAAAGCTCACAGAAGAAAATCATTCTTTAAAAGTTAGAATTGGGCAAATAGAAACTAAGGACTTCATGAGATACCAAGAAAAAAAAAAACAAAGTCAAAAGAATGAAAAATAGAAGAAAATAGGAAATACTTCATTGAAAAAACACTTTATCTGGAAATATATCCAGGAGGGACAATCTAAGAATTATTTGACTAATTTAAGGTCATGATTTAAAAAAAATAGGCTATACATCATATTACGAGAAATTATCAAAGAAAACTGACCTGATATTCTTGAACAAGAGGGCAAAGAAGAAATTGAAAGAATTCATCAATCACCTCCTGCAATAAATCCCCAAATGACAACTCACAGGAATGTTATATCTAAATTCAAGAGCTCCCTGGCCAACTAAAAAATACTGCAGGCAGCCAGAAAAAAAAAATTCAAATATTATAGAGCCACAGTCAGGATTACAAAGGATTTAATGGCTTCTAAATTAAACGATCAGGAGGCTTAGAATATGATATTCCAGTAGGCAAAGGAACTAGGTTTAAAAAATACATACCCATCAAAAATAACTACATTCTTTAGCAAAGTAGCAGGATTCACAATAAGCCCACATAAAATCATCAGCACTTCTATATATTTCCAACACAACTCAGCAGCAACAGTTAAAAAGAGAAATTCCACTTAAAATCACTCTAAGCGATATAAAATATTTAGGAATCTACAGAAGAATCAAATGAACACAACTACAAAACACTTACCATGCTATTAAAACTAGATCTAAGAAACTGGAAAAAATTAATTGCTCATGGGTAGGATAAGCAAATATAATAAAAATGACAGTCCTACCCAAATTAATTTGTTTATTTAGTGCCAAGCCTATCAAACTACAAAGAAACATTTTACTGAATTAGAAAAAACTATAGCAAAGTTCTTTTAGAAGAACAGAAGATCAAGAATATCAAGGGAAATAATGAAAAAAAAATGTGAAGGAAGGTGGCCTAGCAGTACCAGATCTTTAACTGTATGTACTATAAAGCAGTGGTAATCAAAACAATATGGTGAAAAAACTGGCTAAGAGACAGAAAGGAGGATCAATGGAATAGACTTGGGGTAAATGCACTCAACAAGATAGTGTACAATAAGCTAAAAGATCCTGGTTTTGGGGACAAAAAACAAAACAAAACACTATTTGACAAAAACTGCTGGGAAAATTCAAAAACAGTATGAGAGAGATTAGGTTTAGAACAATATCTCACACCCTACACCAAGATAAATTCAGAATGGGTAAATGACTTAAATATAAAGAAGGAAACTATAAGTAAATTAGATGAACATAGAATAATATACCTGTCAGATCTATGGGAAAGGAAAGAATTTAAGACCAAGCAAGAAATAGAGAATATTACAATATGTAAAATGAATGATTTTGATTAGATTAAATTAAAAAAGAGTTTGTACAAACAAAACCAATGCAATCAAAATTAGAAGGGAAGCAACAAACTGGGAAAAAAATCTTTATAACAAAAACCTCTGACAAAGATCTATTTCTCAAATCTATAAGGAGCTAAATCAATTGTAAAAAAGATCAAGCCATTCTCCAATTGATAATGGGCAAAGGTCATGAATAGGCAGTTTTCAGATAAAGAAATCAAAACTACCAATAAGCACAGGAAAAAGTGTTCCACATCTCTCCTAGTTAGAGAAATGCAAATCAAAACGACTCTGAGGTACCACCTTACACCTAGCAGATTGGTCAATATGATAGCAAAGGAAAGTAACAAATGTTGGAGGATATGTGGCAAAATTGAGATACTAATGCTTCGCTGGTGGAGTTGTGAATTGATCCAACCATTCTGGAAGGCAATTTGGATATTCCCAAAGGGCTTTAAATGACTGCTGTAGGGGAAATTGCACAGAGATAGTTTGGAATGTTGGGTGGTTTGATTGACAATGAAGACAGTTGGAAGAGGGAGGGGGAGAGATTGCTGGGAAAGGACAATTGTTCTTTGTCTTTGAGACAGAGTTTCGGTCTTGGACCTGCAGAGGGAAAAGAGGTTGCTCTCTATCTCAGGATAGAACCATATGTATTCCTGGGATTTTCCCAACTCTTGCCTCTGCTCTGATACCTAAGGATTGTGCTGTCAGAGGAAAAGGATTTTAGGAGCTGCCTTGAACTGAAAGCCTGTCTCAAGGGGTAAAAACCTGGAGGGGCAGGCTAAACTAGGCCTGAAGATCGAGACTGCTACTTCATTTGGTAATTATTGCTATAGATTTTGAACTTAAGCAAACTAGCATAGGAACAGCATAGGTTAGAAAGGAAGAAATTTCCATAAGCCTGTGAGCCCTGAGCTCTCAGAGATTAGAAACCATTCTGTGCTTTAGGTTAGGGCAAATTCTAATTCCCTCAATCCTGACCCCTTCCCTTTGTGCTTATTATTAAAGAATTTTCAGTTAATATTATGTAGTCAGGTCATCGTTGTATGGGTGAAGGGAGCCTGAAGGGAGAAAGGATTCCTTAGGGGAGAAGGCTCTTAGTAACTTCAAGTTAAGTTGAATCTTAAGGTGTCTGCCTCCTCCCACAAAGGGGTTGCACAGGGGAAGTCAGGAAGGAAAGTTCAGGCATCAAGTAAAGTCCTCCAATTCTTTCTGTGTCTTTATCCTGGACAGACCTCTGCTCCGCATTACCTTCACCCTGCTCCAATGGACAGAGAGAGCTCAGTCATAGCCTCTCTTTCAGCAAAAGGGGTTTCTCTCCTGAAGTCCACTAGTCAAATCCCTCTTGATTAGAATCAATCATCATCTCCTAGAAGGGCCCCCTTTTTCTGCTAGAAACAATAAGCTATTCTGTCTAGCTCTCTACTAGAGGGCTAGATGGGTAGGGAAAAGCCATCACGAACTCCCTGATTTTAGTGAGTTAGGGTTGCTTTGAGGGTTAGCTAACCAACACCCTGGGCTAACCACAGTAACACCATCCCAGGGTTCCCTTTCTGATTTGTAAGAGAGTTTTCTTATACTGCCTGCCCTTTGACCCAGCCATACCACTGTTGGGTTTGCACTCTAAAGAGATAATAAGGAAAAATACTTATACAAAAATATTTATAGCTGAGCTCTTTGTAGTGGCAAAAAATTGGAAAATGAGAGGGTGTCCATCAACTGGGAAATGGCTGAACAAATTGTGGTATCTGATAGTGATGGAATACTTTTGTGCTGGAAGGAATAATGAACTGGAGGAATTCCATGTGAACTGGAAAGACCTCCAGGAATTGATGCAGAGCAAAAGGAGCAGAAGCAGAAGAACATTGGATACAGAGACAGATACACTGTGACACAATTGAATGTAATGGACTTTTCTACTAGCATCAATGCAAAGATTCAGTACAATTCTGAGGAACTTATGTGAAAGAATGCTATCCATATCCAGAGAAAGAGCCATGGGAGTAGAAATGCAGAAGAAAACATATGATTGATCACATGGTTTGATGGGGATATGATTGGGGATGTTGACTTTAAATGATCACTCTACTGCAAATAGTAATAATATGGAAATAGGTTTTGAGCAATGATACATGTAAAAAACCCAGTTGAAATGCTTGTTACCTCCAGGAGGGGAATAAAGGGAGGGGAGGGAAAGAACATGAATCATGTAACCATGGAAAAATCTTTTAAATTAATTAAATAAAAATTTAAAAATAACTATATATTCCTTCTGGGGAAAATATAGTCATTTAACTAAATAGAAGATTTCCAAGCATTCCTGATGAAAAGACCAGACCTAAACAGAAAATCTGACGTACAAATACAAGATTCAAGAGAAGCGTAAAAAGGCAAATGAGAAAGAGAAGATTTAAGGGATTCAATAAGATCAAATTGTTTATATTCCTACCAGGAAAGATACTTATAACTCAAATTTTTTATCATTAGCAGAGTAGTTAGGAGTATACATAGACAGAGGGTACAGGAACAGGATAACATGATATGCAAAAAAAAAAAAAGAATCAAGAGGTGAAAAAGAGGACTGCAATGAGAGAAAAGGGAAGAGAGAAGCAAAATGGGGTAAATTATATCACCTAAAGAAGTGCATAAAAAAACTATTACAGGAGAAGGAAGGATGAGGGTGGTGACTGGAAATGCTTACACTGGTTCAGAGAGAGAATAACCACCATACTCACTGGGGTACAGAATCCTATCTTACCCTATAGAGAACAAAGAGGGGAATAGAGAAGGGGGAGGTGAGTAGAGGAGTAATATAAAGTAGGGAGAATGGGGGGGTGATTAAAAGCAAAACACTTTTGTGGAGAGACAGAGAGGAATGAGAAAGTGCAAGATCAAAAGGGAAAAATAAGAGAGAAGGGAATAGGTGGTAATCATAACTGATTGGGGAGTTATGATTACCACCTATTCCCTAAATAAAGCCATAAACAGAACTCCCTCATAAAGCCAGATGATAGCAGATATGTCATTTACAAGAAACACATTTGAGGCAGCTAAACACACACAGAATAAAGGTAAATGGATAGAGAAGGATCTATTGGGCTTCAAATGAAGTAAACAAAGTAGAGGTAGAAATAATCTCAGATAAAGCTAAAGCAAAAATAGACCTGATTAAAAGAGATAAGAAAATTACATCTTGTTAAAAGGTAGTATGGAAAATGAAGTAATACCAGTATTTAACATATATGTAACAAATGGTATAGCTTCCAAATTTTTAAAGGAGAAACTTAAGGAGGAAATGGATAGAAAAACTCTACTAGTAGGGGATCCAAACCTTCCTCTCTCAGGATGAGATAAAACTAACCAAGAAATAAATAAGAAGTAAAATTAGTGAATGAAATTTTAGAAAATTTAAATTTAACAGATCTTTAGAGAAAACTGAGGATAAAAAGGAAGATACTTTCTTTTTAGCAGCACATGGTATATTACACAAATATTAACCATGTAATATGGCATAAAAACTTTACAACCAAATGCAGAAAAACAAAAATAATGTGTCCTTTCCAGATCATAAAGCAATAAAAATTACAATCAGCAAGGGTTCATGGAAGGACAAATTAAAAATTAATAGAAAATTAAATAATATAATTCTTAAAAAAAGGTATGAGTCAAAGAATAAATTATATAGAATCAATGATTTTATTAAAGGAAATACAATGAAAAAGACAACATATAAAAATTTATTGGATACAGCCAAAGCAGTACTTAGGGAAAAATTTTTATCTTTGAATATATTAATAAATAGATAAAGCAGATCAATGAATTGGGCATGCAACTAAAAAAATCTAGAAAATGAACAAATTAAAAATCTCTAATTAAAGATTAAACTGGAAATCCTAAAAATCAAAAGAGAAATCAATAAAACTGAAATTAAGAGAACCACTTGAATAATAAATAACACTAGGAAGTGGTTTTATTGTTTAAAAAGAGCATTGGTTAATTTAATTTTAAGAGAGAAAGAGGAAAATCAAATAAGTATCAAAAAAAAAAAAAGAAAAGGGTGAATTCACTACCAACAAAGAGGAAATTTAAAAAATCATTAGGAACTATTTTGTTTGATTATATGACAATATATTTGACAATCAAGATGAATTGGATACATATTTACAAAAATGTAAATTTTCCAGATTAACAAAGAGGAAATAGAATACTTAAATAATCCAATGTCAGGAAAAGGTATTGAATAAGTCATTAATGAACTCCCAAATAAAAAATTCTCGGAGCCATATGGATCACAGGTGAATTCTATTAAACATATGAAGAGCAATTAGTCCCAATATTAAAATCTTAAATATAATACTAGCAAAGAGACTACAGCAATACATCATAAGGATTATTCATTATGACCAGGTAGTAATTATGCCAAGAATACAAGCCTGGTTTAATATTTGGAAAACTATCAGGACCATATAAATAACATAGATGCAGAAAAAGTCTTCGACAAAATACAACCATTCCTATTAAAACACTAAAAAGCATAGGAATAAAGGTCTTTCCTTAAAATAATAGTTATCTAAAACAATCATCTGCAATGTGGATTAAGTTGGAAGCCATCCCAGTAAACTCTGGAGTAAAGTAAGAGATTAGGATTTGAGACCTAGATTTGGACACTGACAAATGAAGCCATGGGAACAGGTAAGATGATTAATGCAAAGAGGGGACTAAGGAAAGAACCTTAAGGCCCTATCTATGTATATACTAAGTAGGAAGAGGAAGAGGAGATAATAGAAGAAACAGAAGAACAATAAAAGTCAAGAAGCATTAAGTATTAAGCACTGGTGATAAAAAGAAAGGCAAAAATAGTCCCCTCCTTGAAGGAGCTAATGGGGGAGCTCATAATGGGGTACTTATTTCATTGAATCCAAGGGAGGAGAAGGGGCTAGAGTGGTAGATAGTGTCAAATGGTATCAAAATGCCAAATAGAATGAGGAATAAAAAAAGTCCAGTGTTTAAGATGAAAAGTAAATCATTATTTTCCTATTTGTACGATTAAAGTATATGTCAGAGCCATAGGGAAGAATTTTCCGGGATAAAGAAGGTACATTCCAAGTCCTGATCAGAAAGTAGAAACAAGAGACTTTATTATACCAAAGAAGAATTCACTGGAATAGCAATCAACAGTATTAGTTCTAAAGCCAGGGAATCATAATGATACATGTTGAGGTATGGGGAGGACAGCAGTTTCTCACCCTTCTCCAACCAAGGCAGTTTTCTTTCTTTACTGCTAGAAAACTATTGCATAGCCATTGCAAAGAATGTGAACATTTGGTAACATAAGAGAGAAGTTTCAATAGGTAGTAAAGATTGAAGCCAACCTGCAAAGGGTTCAGGGAATGAATAGTAATGAGGAAGTTGTTGAGGTAAGTTTATACTTTCTAAATGTTTGGCAATGAAATGATAAGCATAGAGAAGAATATTGTTTGAGAGAAAACAAAAGCTCTCTGGGATGGGGGTGGGGGATGATTTTAAAATAGGAAGCATGTTGAGAGAAGGGATGAAGTTAGTAAAATGGGAGTGAATGTAGATAACAAAAGGGTTATGACTAATAGCAATAGTAAAGTCTCTAGGAAAGAATCCCACAATGAGCTTTTTCACTAGGGAAAAGTGGGAGGAAATAACTCTTTTAAACCCCAACTAGTTTGGCTTTTTTCCTTCTGAAATTATAAGTAGTAGAAAAATATGTTTTGTCTTCTAACAAATATGTATAGACTATATTTTCAGTTTTTATTATCTTGCCAGATGAATAATAGATATTCAGTATTCTGGTTGCCTATTTTTTGGAAACATTTACCAAAATGAAACATCTCAAATCCCTAAAGTTAGTCAAGTGCTTTTTTTCCTTAAGTATTGCATAACCATATGTTCTAAGAGTTTGACAAGCAGGCCTTAAGCCTCAACAAGCCTGTTATGAGTGTAAGAATTTAAAAATTAGAGCTGACATTTGACTTTCTTGTTCTGCATTTTTTTTAAACCCTTACCTTCCATCTTGGAATCAATACTGTTGTATTGGTTCCAAGGCAGAAGATCGGTAAGGCTAGGCAATGGGGGTTAAGTGACTTGCCCAGGGTCACACAGCTGGAAAGTGTCTGAGGCCAGATTTGAACCTAGGACCTCCTGTCTCTAGGCCTGGCTCTCAACTCACTGAGCTACCCAACTGCCCCTTATCCTGCATTTCTTAGGGGGTATTAGGGTTGTTTTTTTTTGGGGGGGGCAAAATAGAGAAATTAAATTTCCAGATTATCACTAATGTGAAACAAAATGCAAGAATATAGACGAGGATAACATTACTTCATTTACTTATTTGTTTAAAGTAAAGGTAACACTTGATATGGTATGTTTTACTTAAGGCTGTACTCTGTAGTGGTCAAGAAGCTCCCCAAACATTCATTCATTAAATAAGACAAAAAATGATCAGGGAGTTATTTGCTCTTGAAATACAACAGATGCCTCTTGGATTCCTTGAGGAAAAAAAAGTTCTTGAGACACCAAAGTAGAATCAGACAATATTTTGTATACTTCTTGCCTGGCATACCTTATTCTGGGGACACTGGGCTGAAAACACAGTATTTCTCAAAAGTTCATTCACTCTTGCTAATCATTACACAATGAAGCCAGTTAAAAATCTCTGACAAAGAATTCCAAAGCACAAAGGAGTTTCAAAGCACATTTTTGCCTTTATACAGCAGGAAGAAAGATAGTAGGGGTAGCAGGAACTTATCAGTAGAATCTGAGAAATGCAAGTACTAGAGAGAGGAGAAGCAAAAATAGCACCGAGAGTATAGTCAGGATGAAAAGCTTTTGTGACAATGTCCAGAGATTGGAGTTAGCCCCAGTCTTCAAGACTTTGACTTGACCCTCAAAGATTTCATGAGATACTGATTTGAAACAACCTTTTTTGCTCTGCATACCAGTAAGATAAACAGCTTACAGGAGGGTATGGCTAGGGCTCCAAGAGAGAAGGGGAGGGAGAAACCAAACGTTCAACAGAATGGCTCTATCCATATTCTCCAGCTGCTGTTTGACCTGGAAGTCCCTTTAACGTTTCTCATTTGGGCAGTAAGAGGTCCCTAGAGAGCTGCATTCCCTAGTCCTAGCCTGGAAACTAGCATTTAGTAAACACTGATTTAGGGGAGGGAAACCAAATTCATGACAGAGGTTGAATTAAATGACCTAATACCCCATGCTTCCTATAATTTATGGAATTCTTTAAATCACTTTGACTTATTTTTCAGGTGTTTTGAGAGTTCTTTCCCAGACCCATGACCTCATGAAATATAAAATTCAAGCTTGAAAATGTGATTTGCATTTTGTGAGAGGTATTTTCTAGGGTTCCATGTTTTAAAATAAATAGCCATGAGTATCAAAAAAATGAAGCATGAAATGATTCTCCTCATTAATAGAGGAAAAGAAGGAAAACCTGAAAAAATTTATAGTAGAAATGGTTCCTGAATTCAAAGTTGGAAGATATGGGTTAAAATCTCAGATCTACTATTTACCACTTATATGATTTTAATTAAGTCACTTTATTAACCTCTCTACATATATGAGGGAATTGGACTAAATAATCTCCAAGATTCTTATTTCTCTATACATTATGCAACTGTGTATGTGCAAAAAGGCATAATGAATACCTGGCAAATATTGTGTCTGTGGAGTCAAAGGCAGAGAGTTCAAAGAGAAACATAAGAAAAAATTATATTTGGTCATAAAGTTTTCTTAGTAGACTGTAAAAGACAGAAGTCATACTACAAAAGTTCACATTAAGAGTGGAGGCACTATGTATCATACTTTTTCAGAATTTAGCAATAAACAGCATTTTGATGGTGTGGTGAACAAAGTACTGGCCCTAAAGTCAGGAAGTCCTGAGTTTAATTCTGGCTGTAGACACTTAATTAGTTGTATGAACCTGAGCAAGTCACTTAACCTGTCTGTTCCTCAGTTTTCTCAACTGGGAAAATAGGGATAATAATAGCACCTACCGTCAAGTATTAGTGTGAGCATAAAATGAGATAATATCTGTAAAATACTCTGCAAACTTTAAAGCACTACAAACAAGCTAGCTAGCCATTATTATGGGAACAATGAATTAAGAGGTCATAGAATCATTAGAAATATTATAATCGATATTTTCATTTTTTTTTAACATGGAGAAATGTATGGGCACTTGCACAAATTCATTAGGTTAGTGGCAAGTAAGATGAAACTTTTTTCCTTCACTGATATGGAAAGTTTTTTAATACTGCAAAGAGTGCAAGACTTACTGCACATTTAGCAACATGATCTTTGCAAAGTCATGTATTGCTTTAGGCCTCAGTTTCCTTACCTGTAAAATGGGGTAGGAACTAACTAGATTTGTAAAAGTCACTTCATCTCTAAACTACTGGCCCAATTAATGAACCAAATTATGTTCTTTTGATAGATAAAGTTATAGTCACTTAGCTTTGGTAAGGATATATGATAACAGTTAAATTGATCGAATGAAAACCACACATATGATGATGGCCAAATGTGATTTTACTCATGAAAAGAGATGTCGTATAACTGTAAAAAGTTTTTGTTTTGTTTTGCTTTTGTGCAGTCAAGAAAGAAATACAATTTCTAATAGGAAACCATTAAATAATCTGAAATGTTGAATTTCCTACAGGCTTCACAAAACAGAAATTATCTGGGCATTTTTATAAATGTTCCTTCAAGTACAAATAGAAATGAAATCAAAATAGATTGGATGCTTTTCAAATAAGAATCATGAGACCTAGCCAAGGTAAATATGGGGTCTAAGGAAAATGATGGCCTATATCAGAACAGAAGGATTTGGGGAAGGTGTTACTTTTTCACAAAATTTTGAAATTCATAGCCTTAGTGAAAACATTGACCATAATTATAATAATAAAAAGCAGAAGCTAAAGAAAAATATGGGTCAGAATTATTATAATGTGAAACTTTCACATTTGGATGAATATAAGAACAAGGCAAGGATTCATGGCAAGCTTTAAGAGGTGACAAAGTACGGACATATGAATAGGAGTCTTTATTCATGTCAGTTGAGATTGTAATTTTGGAATAAGAAGCAACAAGGGCACATTCTTTTGTCAGATATTTCAAAACTTTTTCTGGACTGATAGTATATGGAATGTTACTAAATTTAATTGTCCTGGTAAAATTGGAATATTTTCTAGTAGTTTTTTCTATCTACACATCTTTTTTACTACTAAATAACAGAAATGAAGGAGTTTTAAAGCCTTTAAAAAAAAACTTTCCTAAATGAGAATCCTAAATGCCATTGCCTTGACATTCTACATGTTATCTGAAACCCAAGACCTCAGAGTGGGAGAAAAAAACCCTCTCAAACAGCTGGAATCCAGTTTAGATACACAAAATAAATCAGTTCTAACTAAATTCTACCCTCAAAAAGCTCTAATCAGAACCCACAAGCAATGAAACAAACAAAACATGGAAGGAACATTAACATGTCTGATAAACAGGGCTTACTCATTGTACTGCATGAGGGAAATTTCAATAGGAAAGAAGAGAAAGAATGGAATCTTCTGTTAAATACACAATTCTCTGACATTGCATACAATATCCTTGACCCCTTAAGGTCATAAACTTTGCTCTCAAATCACTCTCCCCAAGAAGGGTACAGAAGGTCAACTCATTGGTACAAACTAATTATATTTTAGGATTTTTAAGTCACTTAAGCCTATATATACTTTGATGATAAACTGATACAGCAAATGTGTGTCAAAAACAAAAGTAAATCAAATTTTCTAAAAATACTTTTTTTAAATCATAACTTTTATTGATCAGTACTATCTACCATTACACATGCCCACATGTACTATCTTAAATGAAAATATAACTAATTCTAATATTTTACTTGTAAGTAAAGATAATGTGTAAACACATATTTAATTTTTTTTAACCCATGCTTTCTAGTTTAGAATTGATACTGGGGATAAGTGAATTGCCCAGGGTCACACAACTAGGAAGTGTTTGAGGTCATATTTGAACGCAGAACCTCCCATCTACAGGACTGGCTCTCTATCCACTATTCCATCTAGCTGCCCCAATAAATTTTATTTTATTGAACCCCAAAATTCAACTGAGGTGCCCAAACAATAGGGATAAAACCAGAAGACAGCATAAATATACATGTGGGTCATTCAATAATTTTCAAGTCCAATTCATTATTTTCATAAAATAGAATCAAACTTTTCCTAAAATTTGGAAAAAATTATGCTTTTTTCCCTCCTAATTATGATAACAAAGTCAAGTCAAGCATTTATTAAGTGACTGCAAAGTTCAAGGCACTGTGCTAAGTTCTGAGGATAAAAAGAAAGCCCCGCCAAATGCCTAATCTTAAGGAGAAAATATGCAAACAATTATGTACAAGGAAGTTAAATGCAAAAAAATTTAGAGAAAATATCAGAGAAACACACTAAGATTAAGAAGGATTGGGGCAGCTAGTTGGCTCAGTGAAAAGAGAGGTAGGACTAGAGATGGGAAGTCCTGGGTTCATATATGACCTCAGACATTACCTAGGAATTAAATCATAAGACGACTTTGGAAATGTAGGAAAAGGCTAAATTTTGAAGGGCTATGATAGCCCAAAAGAATTTTATATTTGATTCTGGTGACAGAAAGCACCTCTTATAGCTGACCTCAAAGAGTTTAGCTGTAAAAAGGAAAGGCATGGAACAAGAACTAATGGGAATAGATGGATCAAGTGCAAGTATTATGGAGATAGAAGAGACATGGGTATATTTGTAGAAATTAGGGAAGATGCCAGAAGACAAAGTATGAAGACAAGTGAAAGTGGGGACAATAGAGGAGGCAATTGGATGGAGAAGATGGGAGGGAATATGATCTACTGTGTATGTACATGAGTTAGCTTTGGCAAGAACTCTTTATGTAAAACAATGGGAAGGATGATATTGTTGGAGAGGGTGTCTGAGTGATGTGCAATGAGGAAGAAAGGAAAAAGGGAGCCCTTAGTGAATGATCTCAATTTTGTCACTGAAATATGTGGCTCAGCTAAAGGGTAAGGGGAGGGGGAAAATGGGAATTTTCAAGAGAGATTCAGAAGGATAGCTGTGGTGAGTGGAATACTGAGTTAATTAAAATTAAGGTGGTGTAAAAAGCCTGTCTTGAAGCAGTGAAGGCCCCAGTTATATAAATTGTATTAATCAAGGACCTGTGTTAGCAATTTTTTTCAACTTTTTCACTGCTGTACACAATGGAAAAATTGACTTTGAACTGATTCTGTGTTAGCTTAGAATATATAGATATAAATCATAACAAAGCCATTAAAATGTGATTTCTAAGGAGTAACTAGGAAACAGAAGAGGCAAAATGTCTTATTCTGATTCATCAAGCTCTCTAATACACAAGCTACATTCAAAGCACTCATTACACAGCTTTCTTTCACTGCTAAATATAATTAGGGAAGTCATTCAACTTGGAAAATGTCTTAAAGTATGTATTGTCCAACACTTCAACAAAGTAATTACATATTACCAATATTCATGAATTGTAGTAAAAATATTTTAAATTAAAATGAGGTAAAAGAATGGGAAAACATAAGGAAGTACAATTATTTCATATCACTTGAGAAATGGCATTTTTGGTCTTATACCTCTTTAAAGGCAAATTTGTTTTTCAAAGAGAGATCAGTTTTCATGTTATGATAGTCACTTAATCATTTGCCTCTAGGAAATACAAATGAAAAGGATGCAAGATTTTATATTTTTTTAAAGAGATGTTTCATGAAACAATACATATATTAAAAATAATGACTATTATTACTTTGGCTAGTCTTCTTAAACTCACATTCTACAAAAAATATGTTCCATTTATACATACATTTTCAATGCTATCCTTAACCCATTCTGGCATCACTCCCTCCTTTTCTCAACTCCCATTCATTCTCAACAACTTGCAATCTGGTTTGTGACCTTACCTTTAGAATACTATAGCCTTATTTTCCCCGATGATCTATTAATTGCTACATACTATAGCTTTCCTACCATCCTCCCCCTAGCTCCAGGCAGCTAGGTGGAAAGAATGTAAGACTTATAGTAAGGAAGATATGAATTTAAACCCAACTCAGTCACTTAATAGCCATGTGACAGTTTTTCCATCTACAAAATGTGGATAATAATAGCATCTACCTCACAGAGGGGAGAATCAAATGAGAAAACATGTGATAAATGTTTTGCAAACCATGAAGTGATGTATAAATGCTAGCGATTACTATTGCTGATATTTGTTATAAGCTATAAGGGGGCTCAGGAGATGCTAGTAATGGTTGCTCAAATAGGAGAGAGAGACCCTAACCGCAGCTAGATGTGAGTATAGGTTTTGTTCCCACTCTAGCAGGGCTAAGCCTCTTTAAAACTCAAGATCCTTTGCTAAACCATAAAGCCTTAGAAATCAATCCAGCTAGGCAGTTGGTATGGGTATCCAGGAAGTAGAACTGTAGGTTCCTGAAACCTTAGGTTGAAATGAAGGATCACTCTGGCTTGGAAATGCCTATAGCCAGTTAGAGATGCTACTCAGATCTGACTGCTTGAAACTAGTTACTGTTACTAAGGTAAGAAGTTGGCTTTCAAAGATTAATAGGCTTTAGGATCAAACTGGGCTTATTTGTAATCAAACTAAGGGTAGGTAAGAGGGTGAAGGAAAATGGGTGAAAGGTACCCTAAAATGATCTTGCCTAAATATTTAAGACTAAAATAAATATTGAAACACAAGCTGTTCCTAAGATGCAGAGTATGGGAAGACCTTGTGGGTCTCTCCCCAACTCCGTAGCTGTTTGTAACTGAGCCCAGGAACTATCAAGCCCCTGGGTCAGATGCTGTTGTTTCTTGAAAATAGCTGTTCACTCTTGCTTGATTTAAAGGTTGTTGGCTATGCCAATAAGATATTGATTTGGCTAACAATGAAGGTTGTCCCTACCTGCCTGTCTAATCCAATCTCCCAAACCTCCCAGGGTCCACTTTGCCACTACCTCCTCCCTAATCCAAGGAGATGAGAGAAAGAAGTGAAGTCCCCAGGGGTTTGTGGACCTCAATTTATACTGTGACCATAACTGTCACCTTGGCACACACCCTGGAATGCTTTGCCAGGTTCTGTGTTCCTAAGTGGCAAACTGCTATTTTGCACCTACAGAAAATGGCTGCCCATTTCTGCATATCACATATTTCTAGTTCTTAATCTTCTTAACCTTGACTTCTTGGCAGCTATTGACATTCCCCTTCTGCTCCATTCCCTCAAGTCCATCTTCTTTCAGCTTTTGTGACACTGTCTCAAACTCTTTAACAAAATAATCCAGATGTCACTGGATACACCTAGATGAAGATTGAGGACTGCTTGATTATAAGCAATTTACTACAGGAACAATGACTCTCAATGCAGCTGAATATCACATTAGTTTTTTTGGTTGCCACTATATGACACTATATGACTTATATTGAGTTTGAAGTCTATTAACGTCCCCAGTCCTTGTTCAGAACTGTCTAGCCTCTTAACTCTTCGCTATTGCTCTAAATTACAGATCAAATAAGATAATGTAAGATCATTTGAGAAGATCAAGTAACAGATGTGAAAGCATTTGTAAATTCTAAATCCTATATATATGCAACACGTTATTATTCTTTGAAAATTGGGAAGGACAAAGGTATGAATCAGCAGTGTCAGTTTCACAGCTTTATGAAGATAAATAGAAGCCAGGCTTTCTTCTTGCTTTAGACATTATGGGCAAGACGGAAATAGATGAGGGAAATGTCAAAAATCTGTTTTAAGAGAACATAATAATTGATCATTAACAGGCTAAGTAACCTACTAAGTTATAGAAGACTCACAGTCTACATTGGTGGGAAACTATACTGATTAAATAACACATCCTTGAAGCACTGAATTACAACAAGGCTAGCAATTTGGTATAATAGTAGGTTGGAAAATTAATTCAGGTAATATCATTATTATTTGAGGCATAGTCCAAATATGAACAATGATATCTTTGTTGTTTTTTTTTTAAACCCTTACATTCCATCTTGGAATAAATATTGTGCATTGGTTCTAAGGTAGAATAGCAGTAAGGGCAAGGCAATGGGGGTTAAATGATTTGCCCAGGGTCACACATAGGAAGTGTCTAAGGCCAGACTTGAACCTATGACTTCCCATCTCTAGGTCTGGCTCTCCATCCACTGAGCCATCTAGCTGCCCCCTAGCTCTTCATTTATTAATTCATTATTTTTTAAAGGAATGTTCTTTAATATTAGTAATGTAAGTCTTGAGCATGCCTTGATTAGGCATATTCATATAAAGCTTTCATTTTTGAAAAAAATATACATATGTAACATCCACTAATTAATTATGCCCTTGAGAAAAAAATGGACAGAACAAGAGATATATCTTTTGCCTTTCCAATGTGACTATACATTTAGTATTTGAAACTTCCAAGAGAGGCAATATGGTTCTGTAAAACTAAAACTGGAACAGTGGATAGAGCACTGGGCTTGAATTCAGGAAGATTTGAATTAAAATCTAGACTCAGACATCTACTATTGTGTGACTCTGGGCAAGTCATTTATTCATGTTTGTCTCACTTCCTTGTCTAAATATAATTATAAATTATAAGTTAAAGGAGGAAATGACAAACCATTCTAGTATCTTTGCCAAGAAAATCCCAAATGAGATCACGAAGAGACAGACATGACTGAAAAATGACTGAACAACAATGAAAAAATAACACTAGATTTAAAAGGCAAGGGGGAAAATTTGATTTATTCCTTCTGTCACTCACTTACTATACTATCTGTATAACTTGGGGGGGGGGTAAGTTCTTGACCTTCTGGACTTATTTCAGCATCTACTGAATATAATAATACTTGAATAATCTATCTATCCTTTCAGACTATTTTTACAGTCACAATAAAGACAATGCATATAAAGTACTTGGTATCTATAATGGGCAGCATGGATTATATTAGTAAAAACCAAAATTATTTTTAAAATTCATATCTCAGGTAGATTAATTATTTTAATGATTTAATTTTGATAATAAACATATTATCATCATACTAATGAACCTAAAAAAGATGGTAATGTCCTCAAACTGTTAGAGCTTGAAGACTTATTAAGTTCAAATTATGTGGCCCCCCCAAAATAAAATTACATATCATATAAAAACATATAATTTTCACAAATATTTATTTATTTATTTTGAAAATCACTCCACAATGAATTACTAGAGAGCAATATAATTTTCTCACAAATGAATTTTTACATTACTATTCAAAAAATGTCCTTCTGTGACATTATTTAACAGAATGATTTGGGGGTGTACAGGGGAAAGGAACAGGAAATAAAAGGAAGTATGTTTATTTTGTATATAATGTTTATGTAGTGTTTTCTCTGACAGAATGTAGGTGCTTTAAAGGCAGGGTTTGCTTTATTTCTTTCTTTTTATCCCCAGCACCTAGCAACAATACCTGGGAGCTAGTAAACCTATATAGTAGGTGTTTGTTAATGAAAAAAGCTTTTAAAAAAAGAGGAATTTCCCAGCTGTGTGACACTGGGCAAGTCACTTGACCCCCATTGCCCACACTTGCCACTCTTCCACCTATGAACCAATACACAGAAGTTAAGGGTTTAAAAAAAAAAAAAGAAAAAAAGAGGAATTGTATATAACTCTTTTTAGACACAAATTATATTAGATCAAGCAAAAACAGTTCTAATATGTCATGCGTATATTTAGTTTTGCAATCCATACCATAAATAGTATGCTTCAGGCTTGGGCAGTCTGTGATCTATCCAAAAATATATAAATGAGCTTATACTCAAAGTAAATATTTTCATTTTAATTATTTTGAATCACAAAAATTTTTCAATTTTTGTTTGAAACATAAAAGGTTACAATAAAACATTCCTAACCATTGTTCTTCTGATTATGTACACTTTATTCTGCATTAGATCATACAAGTCTTCCCAGGTTTCTCTGAAACTATCACTTCCCGCATTAATTATAGAAAATTAATATTCTTTACATTCACATACCAAAATTGGTTCAACCATGCTGAATTATAAGCACCTTCTTAGGTTCTATTTCTTTAACAACACAAAAAGAGAAGTTACAAATCTTTTTGTTCCTAGGAGTACTTTCTTCCATTGATCTCTTAACTGGTTTCTGAAAAAAATTTGCAACTGCATTAATTGCATAATGTGCTTGTTTTTCCACAATTTCTCTAACATTTATTTAGTGTTTTAAAGAAAACTATGATCTATAGGCCAAATAAACTTTAAAATGCCTGATGGTTTCTATTTTTATTTTAGTTGAAATTTGATACTGAATATAATTTTTATGTTGTTATCATCATCATTTTTAGTCAATCTATGAGCTCACTACTTTAAGGATGGGATGTTTGCAAGGGGGATGGGACAAAAGGAGCAGGAAAAGGGGTGGCTGACAGTTGGTGACAGTTACTGGCAGTTAAGACCAGAGAGAGAATTCTGGGAATTCTCGGGAGGAGGGAGGAAAAGAGAGGTCTTCCAGTGGGGGACAGAGGAGAGGGGGTGGACAACCCAGCTTGGATCCAGTCCTGAGGGCTTCCTGAGGATCTTTCTTTTGGAAACTGAACCCTGATTCCCTGGTCAAAGATTCCATTGCATCTCGGCAAGCAAGACTTCAACCATCAAGACAGCTAAGTTTTTGGACTCCATTTTGGGAGAAATCTCTTAGTCTCCTTCACCCATTACCCAACCTTGCTGAGAAACCCTTTCCAGTCTAACTTATAATTAAAGAAAAGGATAGAAATAGAAACAGAAGGAGAAGGGGGCGGGGGAAAAAGGTTGGGAGTGGGAACCCCAAAGATTCCCTACCGAGTGACAGACCCCATAGAAATAGAGAAGAGGGCACCCCAAAATCCCTCTGCCTTTCACCCCTTTCCCTAACCCCTGAATTGTGAATAATAAAAGCCATTCATTAGTCAAATAGTGTCCCAGAGTGCCTGACAGACAACAAGGGAGAGGGGAACCATAGCTTGGTTTGGTTGCCTCCATCTTGGAGCCAGACCACCCACTGTGAAGTTGACAGACCTTAGGGGAGGGTTGTGTGAACCCCGTCCTCATTCAGAATCGGATTGGGGTACCACAAACCTCATCTTATAGGGAAGCCTTGCCCCAAACTCCTGTGGGGCAGCATGACCATCCAGGTTACCCAGTTTCGGGGTGACATCCCCTAAAAGTCTCCTAGTGTATATTTGGCAAGAAGGGAGAGCTAGAAGAGAGTCTCACCATAGACTCTATCTCCCTTCTATCATAACAATGGTTTCTGAATCTTTTTATTATTACACTAGAATGGTAAATTCAGGGTGTAAAAACCTTTTCCACCAATGAAGATTCAGGAACTCATCTGTAACATATAACTGAAGAAAGGTGTTTAAACACTAAGAGATTCTGGTTTGCCCATGTCTTGATATGTACAGCTATAACATGTCAGAGAAAACTTAAATCTAGGCCTTTTTAATAACTCCAAGACTGGCCCTTCATCCACTTTGTAAAATTCTCATCAAATATTACTTTAAATTTTTACTTTGAAAGACATTTTAAGAATGAAATGAGCAGAACCAGAAGAACATTGTACACAGAAAGTAAAACATTGTGGAACAATCCAATGTAATGGACTTTGCTACTAGTAGCAATGCAACAAGCCAGGACATTTTGGAAGGACTTGTGTAAAAGAATGCTATCCACTTTGAGAGAAAGAATTATGGGAATAGGAATGCAAAAGTAAAACCTATGACATCACTTATCACATGTATATATGGGTATGTGATTTGGAGTTTAGGCCTTAAAAAATCACTCTATAGCAAAAATGAAAAATGCAGAAATAGGTATGAAATGATAACATTTGTACAACCCAGTGGAATTGCTTGTTGGCTCTGTGAGGGGAGAGGGAAGAGGGAAGGAAAAGAAAATGAATCATGTAAACATGGAAAAATACTTAAAAAGAAAAATATTTTAAAGAAAAAGAAAAAAACAATTTGCTTAAAAATATATTGATTGAAGGGGCAGCTGGGTGGCTCAGTGGATTGAGAGCCAGGCCTAGAGATGGGAAGATCTAGGTTCAAATCTGACCTCAGACACTCCCTAGCTGTGTGACCCTGGGCAAGTCACTTGACCCCCATTGCCTAGCCTTACCACTCTTCTGCCTAGGAGCCAATACACAGTATTGATTCTAAGATGGAAGGTAAGGGTTAAAAAAAAATATATTGATTGCAGACACTTCCCAGCTGTGTGACCCTGGGCAAGTCACTTGACCCCCATTGCCCACCCTTACCACTCTTCCACCTATAAGTCAAAACACAGAAGTTAAGGGTTTAAAATAAAAAAAATAAAAAATATATTGATTGCTTAAATAATTTTAATCTCTAGAATACTGATATGATTTATAATATAAGGAATTTTTTAGTTTTTTTGGGAGGTCTTTCAATCCCCTTTTCAAATCCATATAAGAACAATAAGTAGTCACAATCAAGCCAAAGAAAACCAATCTTTCTAAATGATGATGAGGAAGAAGAATTCAGGAAAAGAAAACTAAGGAGTAATTTACTCAGTTAGCAGGCAGACATGACAAAAATGGCTTCCTGGAAAATAATTCAAGAAATCAAACAAAGTAATTTCTCAGATTCAAGAAGATTAAAAAACCCACAGCCCAGTACCTTTCATAGATGGCAAAGACACTTTTTCTTCTCAACTCAGTTTACTTCTCTATCTGCTTAATGTGTCTGCCAGAAAGTTTTCTGAACCATTAACAAAGACAGGCTTGTCAAAGTGAAAGGACTCCAAAATCATCGCCTCTAGATGCAGAGCTAAAAATCTTGGATCTTAACTTATATTTTCACTATTGTTCTACATAATAAGCATTAAATATTATTTGTTCTTCCCCTGAATTTCCTCCTTCCAAAAAGGCTGAGATAAGTGTGAAATACTTTTTCTACAGAAAGTTAATACAACCTTTCTGTGGAAATGCTTTAGCTTCAACTGGCTATTTTCCAGAAACTACACACTTGATTCAGATGTTTGGTCAATCCCCAGGATTTTAATCTGAGGATTACCTGCAGCTGATTGGATGTCACAACTATACCTTCTTTTCCAAACATTTTTAATTATCTAATTTTAAAATTCTAAGGTAGAATATATACAGAGTTCTTCAATAATTTGGAGACTGTATTTGTAAGCAAATAAGATAGAAGTAAATCTAAACCCTAAATCAAATTATTCCACTGATAACAAGAGAATTAAATTAATATGTTCAGTTAAAGGAAAAGAAGTTTTAGTCTAGGTTCAAAAGCAACAAAGCCATGTTAATTTACAATAAATAATAACAACAACAATAATAATGAAAACTGACATTTTAAAATATTTTATATAATTTTACATACACTATCTCATTTGAGCTTCTAACAATCTTATGAGGTAGATGCTATCGTTATCCTATTTTATTGATGAGGTAAACTAAGGCACAGAGAGATTAAGTGACCTGATATGGGTCAGACATCTAGTGTCCGTGTAGGATTCCAACTCAGATCTCTTAGAGCCCAATGTAGTTGAATTACTCAAGAGAGTAAATTATTTTATATTTAGTAGAGAAGCAGAAAAAAACCCATGCTCCTTCATGGAAAGATGAACAGAACACATACTCTCCTACTTAAATTATTTTAGTAAAAAATTATAAAATTCAACATGCCTTTTAATTGTTCTGAGTCATCAAAATATAACATGGCAACAGGATAAAAATAAATAGCAATTTATGTGAAAGAGATTTAAGAGATGAGGGGTGGTATATTACAAATGTATTATGATTCCACCATGCGATAACGTTGTCAAGAAAAATGTTGCCACTTGAGGTCTCCTTAAGAGAGGCCCAGTATCGAGGAACATAGTAGTCTTGGCTATTCTCTATCCTAACAACATTCTAATTGAATATTGTTTACAATTTTGAACACCACATTTTAGGGTAAATGATAATAAACTGGCGATTGTACAAGGAAGGACAACTAGAATAGTGCAGGGCTTCAAGTTCCTGTTATGCTAAGATCAGCTGAAACAAGTGTGAATATTTAGTATAGAGATGACAAGATATAGAAAGGCATGATAGCCATCTTCAAGTATTTGGGGCTGCCACATGAAAGAAGGATTGGGTTTACTCTATTTTGCACTACAGAGCACAACTTGAAGCAGTAAGTAGGAGCTGTAAACACAGTCTTCATATAGGGAAAAAGCTATAACAGAACTATCCACCAACACAGATTGAACTGATATACTGGCTGAAGCTTATCTTTCTTCACTTTATTTCCTCCATGAATTTTTTCTCTAATGTAATATGTCTTGTTTTACAACATGACAAACATGGAAATGTATTGTATTATAACATGTACAACTTACATTATATTACCTGCTCCTAAGGAAAGGGGGGAAGTAATGGGAGAGAAAGAAGATGGATGGCAAAATATCAGAAAAGAATTATTAAAAATTACATCCACATGTAATTTGGAAAAAATGGGAAAAGAGATGCTATCAAAATCCAATAGTGCAATTATAAAGCTGCTGTAAACAATCCAAAAGAAAAGAGATGAAGCCCTGCTCACAATGGTAGCCATGTAAATGGAAAAAAAAAGGAATGGATATGAGAAATGATATGGAAGCACACTAACACATTCCTGGTAGAGTTGAAAATTAGTATAACTGTTATGAAATTCATTTTGGAATTAAGATCATTACTTTGGTTCATACCCTTTGACTCAGAAATCTCTCACATAACTATAGAGTCCATAAGGGTTAAAGATTGATTATAGCAAGTTAACAAACATTTACTAAGTGCCAACTATGTGCCATATATTGTGGTAAGTACTAGGGATACAAAAAAATTAACTCCCTGTTCTTGCAGAGTTCATGTTCTAATAAAGAAGACAACATGCAAATAACTATGTACAAATAAAACTTACAGAGGATAAATAAGAAGAAGGCACTAAGGGGAATTAAGAAAGTCTTTTAAAAGGTAAGATTTAGCTGGGACCTGAAAAAAAACACCAGGGAAACCATAATATAGATACACAGAAGGAAAGACTTCCAGCCATGGGGAAGAGTCAGTGAAAATATACAGAATCTGGAGATGAAATATGCATCCTGTTCAAGGATACCTGTGTCACTGGAACACAGAATATAAAGAAAGGAGTAAATTGTAGGAAGATTCAAAAGGTAGGACAGGACCAAGTTATACTTTTAAAAGCCAAACTGGAGATTTTATATATGATCTAGGAGATACTGGACAACCATTGAGTTTACCGAATGGAAAAGAGGGAAAGAGGTATATTTGACACGATCATATTTGCACTTTAGGAAGATGAATTTAACAACTAAGTGGAGGATGAACTACAGTGAGGAGAGACTTGAGATATGTAGATCAACTAGAAGGCTACTGCAAAAATCAATAACTAAATTATTCATAGCAGCACTTGTGTGTCAGTAAAAAACTTGGGGGAAAAAGATGGTGCTCATTATCAAAAAGTTCAACATCTATACAGCATAAGAATGCAAAACAACATTATTACACCGTAATACAGAATAAATGAGTAATTCAGAAAGGCATAGAAAGACTAAATTATTTACAAAAAAGAAAACAGAATCATAATAATATACTTAGTGATTATGATGAAAATAGAAAAGGTAGCTGAAAAGATTAAAAAGAAATGGCACAAGAAAGATATAGTAGTGTTGGAGAACTTCAATTATCTATTTATCTCCTTGGGAACTCTTTAAAAAGCAAATTTACTTATAATTTCTGACTTGCCTTAAAAATAAGTTCATTTTAAATATTACTAACAAAGTTTGAAAGAAGAGATGGAGATATCTCATTTAAAATAACTAGAGACAGAATAAAATGCCTGGGAGTATACCTGCTAAACAAACCCAGGAACTACAAAAGCATAATTATAAAATACTCTTTGGACAAATAAAGTCAGATTTAAATAATTGGAGAACTATTCATTGATCTGGAAAGGGGAGAGCCAATATAATTAAAAGGACAATCCTACCCAAACCAACCTACTTATTCAATGCTATCCCAAACAAATTATCAAAAATTATTTTATGTTAAAAAATAATAAAATTCATTTGGAAGAAAAAAGGTTATGAATATCTAATAAATTAATGGAAAATTATAAAGATTTTAAAGTGCATTAGTAAGGAGTAATTATCAAAACTATTTGATATTTAAGAATTAGGAAGGGAGAGTGGAACAGAACAGACATACAACAAAAAAAATAATAAAAGATTATAGTAATTGTATTTAACAAAAGTACAGTTTCAAGTTTTGGGGATATGAACTCAATTATTTGTTTAAAATTCTTAGTACAACTGGAAAGTAGTTTGGCAAAGACTAGGTATAGACTAACATCTTAAACCATTCATTAAGATAAGATCAAAATGGATATATAGCCTAGACATTAAAGGAGCAAACTAGAAGAATGGGGAACATACTACCTAACATATTTATAGAAATGAGAAGAATTTATGAGTAAATAAGAGATGGAGAGCATTGTGAGATATAAAATAGGTAATTCTAATTACAATAAATTTAAGTTTCTTTACAAATAAAACAAACATAGCCAAGATTAGAAGGAAAGCAGAAAACTGTGTATGGGGGGGGCAGTTAATACAGTTTCTAGGACAGAGGTCTCATATATAAAATATATATTGGGCTTTGTCAAATTTATAAGAATAACAGCCATCTCCCAATTGACAAATGAAGAAAAGATATTAACAACAGTTTTGGGATGAAGAAATCAAAGCCATACAGAGGTATAAGAAAAAAATCTTTTTTTTTTTAAACCCTTGTACTTAGGTGTATTGTCTCATAGGTGGAAGAGTGGTAAGGGTGGGCAATGGGGGTCAAGTGACTTGCCCAGGGTCACACAGCTGGGAAGTGGCTGAGGCCGGGTTTGAACCTAGGACCTCCTGTCTCTAGGCCTGACTCTCACTCCACTGAGCTACCCAGCTGCCCCCCTCAAAAAATCTTTTGCAAATCAAAATAATTCTTAGAAATTATCTCTCACCTATCAGATTGGCTAAAGTGACAAAAGGGTAAAATGACAAATGTTGGAGGGGATGTAGAAAAATGCAGACAGACACTTTACATTGCTAACGCAACTGTGAATTCATCCAACTTTTCTGGAGAGCAATTTGCAATTACACAAGAAGAGTTATAAAACTATATTCCTATACATAGCAATACCACTACTAGGTCCTTTTCCCAAGGTAACCAGATAAAAAGGAATATAAACTATAGAAACTATATGTTCCAAGATATTTATAGCAGCTCTCTTTATGGTGGCAAATAACTACGAATTGAGGGGTATATTAGCTGGACAAATTGTGGTCTATGATTGTGATTGAATATTACTGAGCCATAAGAAATGAGCAGATTATTTTTTTTTGATTGGAAAGATCTACATGAAGTAATAAAGATTGAAGTGAGTAGCACCAAGAGAACATTATATACAGCTATAGAACTAATATTTCAAGAATAACTTATGAATGTCCACTTCTACAAAATGATAAAATAGAAACACAAAAGCCATGCTCTATGTGTACATATCTTTTTGTTGAGTGATATTTTCTTTGGTGCAAGAGGAGATGGAGGGGTTGAGACACTTGGGAATAAAAGTTCTGAATGAGCTGGAACTGGTTGGAGAAGCTAAGGAGAACAAGAAATATTGTTTTGTTTAAAGTTATATGGGGGTGGGGAAGAGGATCAAATAAGGATCACTACTTGGAGTAGATAAAAGAATTATGCCAAAAGGAAAGCAGAGCACCTAAGTTCTTTGTTTCATTTTCTAAGAAAAAGGATCTTTGGAAAGGAAATGGGACCAATAATATGGTGCTAATAAGGAGCTGATACACAGGATAAATAAAGAGATAGTAAAAGAACACTTAGTTTCTAATTGATAACTCGTCAGGTAACCTGAATGAATCACATCCTCAGTTACTAAAAGAACTGCTGGATGTGACTGGTGAGACACTGTCAGTGCTATAATGAAAGATCATGGAAAATCAGTACCCTTAAAAGTATGTTCAGTAAATATCTAGAAAGGGGTAGGGATGTGTCATAAAGAGCCAGTACAACTTTACTATGGCTATCTTAGTCTGATCTTATTTCTTTTTTTTTGATAGTTATTAAACTAGTTTCTTATGATAATCCCAGAAATACAGTTTATCTAGGGAAAGATGGAAATATATGTGCTGGATGATCATACAAGTAGATGGCCAAATTCAGAGAAGTCATTAACAGTTACTGAGATCCCCATTGAACAGTCCTAAGAACTGGTACTTAGCCTTGTGCTGCTTAATATTTTTATCAGTGACTTACACAAAGGCTATTATTATATACTATATATTATGCTTATCAAATCTATGGATGACACAAAATTGGGAGAGTTAGGTAACACACTGGATAAAAACAGGATGCAGAAAGATCCTGATAGACTAGAACACTAAGCTAAGCTGAGTAAGATGAAACTTAATGGAAATAAATGAAGTCCTGGTAAGAATTCCCTATATCTGTTAAATTACAGGTTCTAATCTTCTCAAATGCCTTCCTACTCTCCCACCCCCAAAAAAGTAATGTCTTAGAAGCCAAAAATGTTTTTTTCCCACAAGTACAAGATGAGAAGTCTAGTCAGCAATTTAATAGAAAGAAAAATATTGAGAGGTATTTGTGAACTCGATATGAGTAAATAGTGGAGTGTGGCAAGAATTTAAATGTAATCTCAGGCTTCATTTCTCTCAAGCATAGCTTTGAGAAATAGTCCTAACTCTAGTTTGCCTTGGTCTGGATCACCACCAGAGTATTGGACTTGGTTCTTGGCACCACATTTGTAGATGAACATTGATAAGACAGAGAGTATCAGCAGAAAGCAAACAGAATGCTAAAGGACTTCCAGTTTATGCCAAATGAGTCTGACTGAAAGAAGCAGAATTATTTAGCCTGGGAAGACCTAAGAAAATATGATAGCTATCCCCAAGCATCTAAAGGACGATTCCCTGGGATTATAATTATGAATCCAATATTCTAGGCTTACAATGGTTTTTATGTAGATTAGATTTTGCAGTCCTAAAGGACAATGGCAAAGTTCTTCCTCCAGGAAACTTTGTTGCCTGAAATGAGTAAAATTAAAGTGATTATGTAACTTCCTGTTAATAATTTAATATTTTACCATTTTCTCTAAATATTAAAAAGATACACCTAGCTCATGAGCTTCATTGATTTTATTACATATGCTTTCATTTATGTCTCAACTTTACCTATTCCAGTGTCCAAATATATTTCATTCTTTCAGCTAACTGTATTACAATCAACTGCTTTTTCTGCTTTCTCAAGATTATTAATTTTTTTACTATAATCAGTTTAAATGAAGACATGAGCCATGGAACTGGTTAGATTATCTGTAGTTTGGCTCTATATTTAGCTATTCCCTATAAGTTGAATATTGAGAACAAATGGGTTGCTTAAGGTCACATTATAAGACAATAAAAAATAAGGGTATTACCAAATCTCTTTTTCCACGTTCATTTTTTAAACTCTACCTTACTGCCAGTTTCCTCTCAATATAAAACTCTCTCTCAAAGCAACTTCCTTACTCAAGAGGAAACACAAGAATTTATGGTGAAGATAAAGAGTTCTCCATGTCAGAGAAGTCCATTTGTCCAAAAAAAGAAGTTAATATGCAGTCCAAATCTTCTGGGTATAAAAAATGTTATGCAAAAATACTCAAAAGTATTAGAAAAGGGTCATCTTTACAAAAAGGGATATTGTTTTATACTTCTTTGTATCAATATGATGACTAATGCAACATCAGGAACAATATTTCTGACACGTAAATGAAGGATAAAAGTCAAATTAAATATGCCAATCTCATTGGAAACAAAGAAGAGACATTGACAAGTGTAAAAAAATGGCAATGAGAAGTCAATCAAGATTAGGTAATAGAACCTGAGATATAGTACCAGTAAGAGGGTGAGAGGTCAAAAGCATAATAGATCTGCAAGTCATTATTAAACATGTGATATTTAAAGTCCAAGAAATTAAGAATTTAGAAGGAATGCTATTAGAGATAGGATGAAATTATATCTAGATAGAAAATGCCAGACTACCAATATCACTATTGTTATATTGAATCTCTGGGAGCCTGAAGTTCACTCAATGATTGACAGGTGAATCAGTTGGATGGAATGTTCCCAGAGAGGCATGCGGACTCAGGAGAGAGCAGTTGAGAACCCTGACAGAGATTCTGGGGTCTTTTACCTGTCCCTGAGGCTGGAGATCAGTGTGGATCCTGATCTTTGGAGATAGAGACTTGCAAAGTCAACCAGCTCCTCCTGTGTTTCCTGTACTGTTATCAACTTGTATTTGACCACCATCTCTGTCTACTGCCCCTAGGAGTTTCATCATCTAGATATCTAGGCTTCCCAGGGCCCAGGAGGGATCCAGGAAGTGGGCAGGAGAAGAAGAAGAGGGTGGAAAGGGCGGATATCTCAACTGATAAGGCTTAAGATCTGTTGAAGAAGAAGCTGAATATTTCACAGCAGTTTGACTACTCTGGTTTAGCCCTGGCCAAGCTGTACCAGAGAGAAACCATCATCTTGATTCCTTCATTTGCCTGCAGTTAGAGATTCATTAGTAACAATTTAAAGTAGGGTCTCCTATTACCTCTATCCCACACCATTATCCTTCTTACCAAATATATACAAAGTTTAAAGTACCTTCCTGAATTGGTTTCCAAACCTTATTTGGGAAGGGAGTCACGCAGTCAGATTACCAACGTTACCTCAGCTGAAGAACCCAATAATTAATATCAATTAACCCTAGGTGGGTCCTGAAGTGATAAACACTTTGACCTAAAGGATCCTGCCTGGGCAACTGTTATAAAGGAGAAGTGCCATCCTATCCTCTCTCTGTACTCCATCTTCATATCCATCAAATAGATATTAGTGACCTCCCTTTAATATAACACTATCAACTCTAAATCTATAAACTTATGTGCAGAATAGGGTATTATTCAAAATTAATATTTAGTGTATTAAAAATAATGTAAAAGTAATATTCAAATTAAGATATACTAGAACTGTGGCTCTATGAACCACCTGAATTTCTGGTTAATCATTTTATTTTTATCACTAAAGCTATAACATCTAAAGTCTTCAGGTCAAAATTTCCAATTTGAAATACATTTCATTTATATTGAAATCAAAATAGTAGTAGTGGTAGTATAGTTCAGTTAATAAATTTAATAAGCCAAAAACAACTAAATCTAGCTTTCTATAATATATTTTCAAATTTATCTTGTTGAATGACAAGTAAATAATCATAGCAAAAAAAACCAAACAAACACTCATTCACCAATGACAGGCAATCTGAGTAATTATTTTTTCAACAAAATAAAATTTTAATGTAAAATACCACAGGTCTAGTGCACAATCCTCCTTTAATATCTATATAGAAAGAAATATGATTTTTAAATGTTTCCCAGTATTTTCTTGTCCCATATTTTTTTATCTTATGTTAAGGTGAAAATTAATTGTAATTTGTGAATCTAACGTGTTAGTCACCATTAAAATATCTGATATACTGACAGAACTATCCAAACTGTTAATTAACTTCATGTATATTTGCATGAGAATATAAAGATCTACTTATTTTTGTAAAAGTAATTATACTAAATTTATTATATTAAATAACATGCAATTACGTAACAATATACAAAAGAAATCCAGATGTGCCAATTTTTCAAAAAAGATGTATTAGGGACTGATAGGTGGCTCAGCAGATAGAGAGCCAGATTTAGAGTCAAGAGGACCTGGATTCAAATCTAGCCTTGGACATTTCCCAGCTGTGTGGTCCTGGTAAATCACTTAATTCCAGTGTCCTAATCTTTACACCTCTCTTCTATCTTAGAACTAACATGGAGTCTAAGACAGGTGGTTATATATTTACTTTTAAAAGATGCCTATGGGGAAGGTAAATAAAATTTCTGAAAACAAAATTTTTTCTCTGAAATAGCAGTCACTCAACCATTTGGCATGGTCACAACCGTACAACTGATTATGCTGCATTAGGACCATAACTCATTATTAAGTTGCTTTCTCAGAAATTTACCTTCTGGAAGAAAGCTAAAAAAGAGACCATAACCATCTAAGCACAAAGTAGTTTATTTTCCTTTTTTTGTTGTTGTTTGCAATTTGGTCACAGGAAAGGAATTTCAAAGATACACAATGTTAAGACTATAAATACTTTTAAATTAAAGTATAATTTTTTAAAATAAATATTGCCTCCAGAAATATAGTAAAATATTACTCCCAGGACCATCTCAACCTTCCCCTTTCAGAATTAGATAAAACTAACCAAAAAAGAAATTAAGGAAGCAAATAGAATTTTAGAAAAATTGGATATTAGAGATCTCTGAAGAAAACTGATTGGGAAAAGAAAGTGTATTAAGGTGGCTTATGAGGAGGAGGACAAGGCTAAGGGACTAAGGTGGAATTGTGTAGCAATCCCCTCCTCACGCACTGTCAGTCACTGAATACTATGAGATTATGATGGAGTCCCTTTGGAAATTGGGGGACCCTAGGAAAGGTGTGCCACCCCTCAAAGGCTAGAGGGAAGACTTCCACACAAGGTGAGATACATGGAGACCCGATTTGTTGTTGTTCTGAACTGGGGCTCACATAAGCCTCCCCCTTTTGCACCATGAGGAGGTCAGCCTCAAAGATGGATATCTCCCTGATTAAGCTGCAGCACTCCTTCCCATGACTGTCTCTCAAGTAAACCTAAAAACGCTCTGACTTTTCTAATGTTTATTGAAGATAACAAAGGATAAGGGTGAAGGAAAATGGTGATGGTCAGTGGGTGCAGGAGACCCTAAAGTTAAACCCCTTCCAGGTCCTTCAACTTGAGGAGATTGATTCTGTCTCAACACAAAGCTTCACCTGCCCTTCCTGCTAAGCCTATGCCTATAATCCCAATCAGTTTGTTTATATTAGATAAGGGTCACTGTAAGGCAAGGTTCAAGGAAAGAGGGGTTCAGGGATCTGCTCCCCAATGGAGTCAAGAACCCCCAAACACTGATTGGCACAACTTGGACACAAGAGATATCAAGATGTCAGTGAAATAATGGTAGCAGACAGGTAACTCAAGGATGCCTTCAGGTTGCTCAGAGCTCATTTTCTCTGTCTCCCCTCCCCGAATTCTTCCCCTGAAAACCCCTTCTCTGGAAAAATCCTTCCCAGAAGTCCCTGCTCTTCCAACTGTCACTTGGTCTCCTGCTCCTCTTCCAAGATTCTATGCCCCTCCAAGAATTCCATCCTTTGCCTCCACTCTCACAAAAGGAATACACCTTTTTCTCAGGGGTACATGATACTTTCACAAAAACTGACCACATAATAAGACATAAAAACCTCACATCCAAATGTAGGAAAGAAGAAATACTAAATGCATGCTTTTCAGTCCATAACACAATAAAAATTATATTCAACAAAGGGCACAATCCTCACAACAGCAGACAGACTAAAAATTAATTGGAAACTAAATAATCCTATCCTAAAGAATAACTGGGTCAAAAAACAAATCATAGAAATAATCAACACATATAATTTCATCATACATAAAGAAATATTAATCACAAATTAATATATAATAATATAAAAGAAATGATTTCATTAAGGAAAATGACAATGAGGAAATAATATATCAAAATTTATGAGATGCAGCCAAAGTAGTACTTAGGGCAAAATTTTTATCTATAAATGCTTAAATCAATAAAATAGAGAAAGAGCTCATCAATGAATTGGGTGTGCAATTTTTAAAAAACCTGGAAAAACAACAATTTAAAAAACTCCAATTAAACATCAAATTGGGAATCTTAAAAATCAAAGGAGAGATTAATAAAATTAAAAATAAGAAAACCACTGAACTAAAAAATTAGAAAAGGAGTTGGTTTTATGAAAAAATAAGGAAAATGTATAAACCATTTGTTAACTTGATTAAAAAAAGAAAACCAAATTGCCAGTATCAGAAATTAAAAAGGTGAAATCAGCATCAACGAAGAAGATATTAAAGCAATTATTGGTAGTTATTTTTCCCAACTATGTGCTAATTCTGACAATTTAAGTGAAAAACTCACAAAAATGCAAACTACCTAGATTAACAAGAGGAAATACAATACTTAAACAACTTTAACATAGAAAAATAAATTAAACAGTATCTCCACTGTAGAGACAGTAATCTGTGAAATGCTAGATATGTATAAATATTTTTAAATATATAACAAAAATGTTTATTCATGAATAAGAAGGAGCATCTAGAGGACCTCATCATCTAAGATTATTCTTCTCTTATTTGGACTTTAAACAAAATACTGTCTGTGACAGGGACAAACATCTTTAAAAACACACACACACACACACACACACATACACACTGCATAAGCAAAGAGTGAAACTACTGCTGTCTCTATTAGACAATAGAAAAACATGAAAAAGAAAAACATGGACTAAGTGGAAAAATATTCAAGTGTAGAATCAAAGGCTTTCTAGACAAAGAAGAAATTCTATAGGTGCAGAAAAGAGTGAGATGATGCATGTTGAAAGGGAAAGGATTCAAGCACAACAAATGGGGAGAATCAAATATTAGCAAAACACAGTCAACACATTTTAATTATTGTCTCCAGTGTTATCATCTAGCAGGACAATCTTTTTTGCCATTAGTTTTCAACTTCTGAAAAATTCCATTTGGAAAAGTATATCTCCAACAAGATATCTTTACAAAGTCAGTGAGGCTTTAAGAGATTAAAGTTAAAGACAATTGCTCTATAAAACAAGAGATTCTTCCATTTACTATAAAAATCACTGAAATCCTTAGGCAAAAGTTTAGCCATTTCAAAGTCACAATTTTCAATACTGCATTTTAGGCTATAGAAAGGACAACTTCTTTTGTACAGCATTCAATATTAAACAGTAACACAAAATTAAGCATTTAATAAACATCCTTTAACAATGATGGTGATGAAGGACTTTTCAGAACCTGGGTTTTCTTCCTTTATAAATGTCAATATTAGTTTTATTTCTAGTCTTGTATAACCAAGACTATATCAAAACTATCTATCTGAAGCAAACATGATCCCTATAACACTTAGCAATCTTTTTTTCTCAGCCTAGAAATTTGCACACTAGTAAAAACTAGGAGCGTGTAGTTTAGAAACATCCATAGTCAACAATTTACAATTTGAGAAAGTTCTCATGGTCCCATTCAAAGCAAATTTGTAAATATCACTGGAATAGCATTGTTAGTCTTTATGATAAAAAGGAAGAAACTAGTTTAGAAAAGGCTACTAGGACTTAATAACAAACTTGAAGTACCTAAAGAGATTATATGAACAGCTGTTTTCTATTTCCACTAAAGATAAGAAAATATTGCAGTAAGAGAAACTTAGGGTAAAAGAATGTCTTGACTTAAAGGACTGTGAGCCATTGAAATATATTGCTAAGTAAATAGGTAGAATCAAATTCTCTGACTACAAGATATCTTTATAACACAACTATACTATATTTCAATCGATAAACATTGACTTTATCCAACTGAATATGAGTGACTTGAGAGAAAGAAATACCTCACCTGATAAACGAAGACTTGCTTTTCCTTTCTCAGTTAGTCTTTTTTGTTTTGAATTTTACAAGTTTACAAAAAGAAAAGCCAAAAAAAATTACACTGAAAATTGGGCCTGCCTTCTTTTTAAAAATGATGGATTACTTTCTGTAAAAAGAAAAAAACTAGATTTATCTAATATGGCTTTACATTGAAGAAGCAAAGGCTAATTAATGCAATTTAATCTACTGAGCCTAATGCAACAGCTACACAACTCATAAAAGTCTTGTTCTAACCAATTCTTCTAATCCTTCCCCTTAATAAAATCCTCCTTCTAATAATTATGTTTTATCATTAATTCAAACATAGAATTATATGGTGAGTAGTAAAAAGGTAATAAGAAAGCATTTTTCCAAACTCCAGCCATAAAGAGAACAGAAATAAGGACAATTGTGAAGAGGAAAATGACCAAATATTTCTCTGCCTGCTCCAACAAATCTCCCTCCAAAGTCTGACAAGTTGATGAATCATTCTTTCTTGGGAGACATAAAGAGCTGACAGTTTTTAAACTTTTGGATTGGGAAGGCAATTTCAATTCTTTTATAACTATTAATAAGAACCAACTATATCAAAAACAGCTCAGAAAATATAATAAAATAGAATGATCAAATGCTAGTAATTCTTCCCAATAATGGCAGAAAATAGCTGGAAGTTAAGGCTTCAACTGTTTCCAACCTAAGAGCTTAGAGCTTTTGTGACAGGATCAAAGGGAGAAATCAAATCCGTGAAGCTCGATTGCTTTTCCATCATCTGATTTGTAATATCACCCTTGTTCTGAACAGTGCCTTAGGAACTCAAAATCATAAGGGTTATGTACCACATTGTTGGTGATCAAATCACTTCAGAAAGCATTCCAGGGCAGCTGGGATACAGAGGTCCCACACAACTACAAGAAACTTATTCTCCAAGGCCTGAGAACCAGAAGCTGTTCTCCCCCCTCCCTTTTTTTCTCCATTTTAAGGATGACAGGAACATGATAAACAGCCAAAGCACAGTCCCCATCAATGCTTTACTAGGACAAAGAGGCTTTGTGATTGACAGAGGAAACTTTAAAAAAGGGAGGAGACCCACTTTTCCTTCCTCCAGGGATGGCTCTAGATAGAGACAGCTGAAATTTTAGAACTTAAAAGCTTCTACCATTTCTACTAGCTCACCTTGCAGGTAAACACCTTTGGTTCACTGACTCAGTCATATATCTGAAATAGAATCTGTGCTGAAAACTGATAATGGTGGAAAATATATTTTCAGTCTGCTTTACTGCTATAATTTCTGCACAGCTTCTGTATAGGTGGTGCATATCTTCTCTGGCTTAAGCCATGAAACATACAGGTATGCCACTGAGAGCACTGTGGCTGGTACTTTCCTTGGCACTATCACAGTGACCTTCTAGTATGATCATCTGTGTGCACATCTTCTCCCTGATGTACTTGATATTGCTCCCTGAGAGTAGAAGATTTCTTGTTGGAACTTAAAAAAAAAGAGCTATCATCTAGCACAGAGTCTTGAACATAGATAATATATAATATATTTTTGCTGAACAGAACTGAGAAAAATTGAGCTACAATATTTTGAAGAGGGGATTTCAATACATTTTAGGTACCTTAAATTTGTGACATCTCTTCAATTCCTAGAGATCCCTGAATATAATATACATAATGAAAATTAACTTTTACCACATTGTGTCTGTATATGAAAGAATGCTTGTGAAATAGTCAATTGAATTACTTTCTAAAAACAGTACCATATTATAAATGCAAAAATATCACAACAAAGAGACTAGTTTTAAATATTTAGACTGGGTGCTTACGAAATTACAATATTCAAAAATTACCAACTTTACAAATCAGAATTCAATTGAGGAGGCAAAACATAAAAATATGAATAAGCCTTAGACTGTCAAGAGATGTGGGTTCTAATTTCCACTCTGCCATTAAACTGCTACATCAGACAATGCCACTTCACCTCTTTGTACCTGCTTGTTCATCTGTAAACAATGACAGTAATGTAAAAGTAGGCAGCACTAAAAGATAACAGAACTCAGATTAAATACAGTGTTCAATATTGGCTCCAGATGACTAATGATTGGATATACTCCTTTTCTTTCAGTAGAGTAATGATGGACTATGGTTGTGGTCTTTTATCTATTCTGTCACTCCCATTTACTCTATGATGCAATTTTACTTAGTTGCTTTATTTGTGCTTTTTTTGCTGTTCTAATGAGGAAGTGTGGTTTGGCCTGTCAAAGGCCTGGCTGACTAGGTGAGGCTGAGAAAAATCACTTAACACATGTGCTAGCCAGTCATCTCTAGAAGTCCTAGAACAATGCTAATCTGACTACGTTGGAAGAGGAAGTTCCTATATAAGGAATAACAGATTCCATATTTCTTTAAGAGAGAAGATCATGGCGCTCCCCTTCCAAGGGGAGGACTACTGGGAAGTGAATAGAGCATAAATGCATTAATAAAACATGCAAAAATAAGCTTAATTATGGATTATTAAAAACAAAAGATCTGACTGCTAAACAGGACAAAGTAATAAACTAATATTGATTCTATGACACCTTCTAAATTAATCTTCTGGGCACTGAACCATTTTTGAAGCTCTCATATCTTTACATAATTATGGCCATTTTGTTTTATCTCCTACTCTGTATTATGTCAGGAAAGTCTCCTTATATTTCTTTAAATTCTTTACATTCAAGATTCCTTGTAGTATAATTATATTCAGTTATATTAATGTAGTATAACTGGTTCATCTATTCCCCAGTTGTTTAACAATCTGTTTAACAGTCCATTGAAAAATGTATTTTTGTCATTACAAATAGTGCAGCTTTCACTATTTTTCATTTAAAAAAAAAAGGTCCTTTAACTATAAGCTACTTAGAGCATGATGCCAGCAGTGGGCTCATTGGATCAAAGAAAATGAACTTTATGGTATAATTCTACATTGATTTTCAAAAAGGCAAACCCAATTCACAGCTCCAACAACAGTTAGGCCAGTGTAAAGGAAGGAACTGATTGAATTAATTACTCTACCTCACTTAAAGTAAGTAGCTTAAACATGTAAGAATATCTTTGCCATAAAAAATCAATCAACGACATTAAATTGTGTAAGAAGTCCCTAGTTAAATTGGAAGGAGTAAAAACCAATGGATGGAATCAAATGACTGCAGAGTAAGTTTATGGAGAATGGTTAAGGAGATTCAGTCATGCCTTATAGGACTTATAAAATAGCAAGCCAGGTCAGAATCTGAGCATCTCAGTGAAAGGCCAGTCTAAAGGAAACAGAAGTCCAGCACCTCCTGAGAGGGAATCACTTGGCTGGCAGAAGGAATCATGCAGGAAATATTTCTCTCTCACCCCTTGTAACCAGAAGAGGATCACATGAACCTCAAAGATTTTAAGATTTCTCTCAGGTATCTGGCAGCATCCCTGAAAGAGCACAAAGCAAAGCCAAGGCATAATAAGACATACTGAGGAAAGGGAGCTTCAGAATTCTTCAAGGATTCCATAGGAAAGCTACACTATGCTTTAGAGAAACTTCATAAGAACCCCACAAAGAAATTCTAGGAACTGTGTGTTACCCCTTTACTATATATGTTCTCTCTGGTTGAGTGTATATACTTAGGGGAAAGCATGTTCCTGCTTTGGGAGGATATTTTGTACTCAACTTTTTTACTATAGCATCTTGGTAAATAAATACCCTTTTCTGAAAGTTAATAAAATCTGGCTGTTTAATTGATGTCAATTGATCATCAATGGAGAAACACCTGTGGAGCTTTGTGGCATTTAAAAATAATAATTATTATTATTTTGAAACCTATACCCCAAACCCAAAATTACCCCTAAAACACTGATAGGAGAAGCAGCCAACTGTTCTCAGAAGACTTGGCTTCACAAGTTAAATGGGCATTAGAAGGGGGTGAGCCAAGAATTATACTAGTTTCAAAGAGCTTAAAATGTTTTGAAGAATACGAAAGTCAGATATGTATATAGAGATAGGTACATCAAAAATGTCAGATAATTTTTTTCAAATTTTTGACAGTTATAGGAAATCTAATATTAAAATGTTTCTTCAGCTCAAAAGCTCCAGAGATTAGCTTAAGATTTCCCAAAATTCAACTCAATATAAAGGTGTTTGCTGTATCAAGTCTTAGAAAATTTTGAGGCAGCACTCAAAAGAATTTAACAGATATCAAAAGTCTTTCTACTTGAATCCAACCAAATATGAAGGCTAGGCCCGTCTCAAAGTTTCCTTTCTTTTACAGAGTGTTAAGTAACTCTAAAAACACTAACGAATCCATTAATAGTTATCCTGCTTGCAAGATTTTACAAGCTCTCTGACCAGACAAATGTTACAGTTTTCTTAAGCATGCTCTGCACTAAAACAATAACAATAAAAATCTATTTCCTGGGCCTGATCCAGAGAAAAGATTGCTAAATACAACTCCTTCTCCCCTGAAAGTCTATCATAACATAGCAAATAATTTTAAAATTTGTACTCGTTTGTACCTTTAAATGTAGCTTTTCCAATGTTTAGATCCAATGAATTAAGACATGTCTTTTGTGAAACAGCCCTATATAGTCTTAGGATTAATTACCTTGACAACCAGTCTGGGACTTTGACTATATAACTGATTTAATTGTTGGATTTTCTAGAGGTATGTGGAGAGAGTTTCTACTTAGATTTCTTGTAATTACACTGAAGGTATTATTACATATTATAATGCCATTCATCTTATTTCATTTTTTCAATTAAAACTCACAAAAACAGAATCAAACCCCTACTTTTTTTTTAAATAAAAGCCAACAGGTAACAGTTTAAGCAAAATTCTATACTTAAAGCCCCTATACCTTTACTGTGAGGAGGGAGTTGTGGTGCTTTCTCTTTTCTTGAGGACCAGAACTGATCACTGTCATTCATTAATACTTTGGAAAGTTCTAGATCTATGAGCAACTGACAACTCAATTAAAAAGAGCCCAAGGTTTTTGACACATTAGGCAAAATCAGTAGCTTGTATAATCTGAATGATTACTGAATGCATAACTGCTTAAAATAGACATACTGAGTTTAAAATGGTTTAAAATACATTCTTTTCTCAGGATAACCATAAAATCTTGTTTCCATAAAATATTTTCGTTTTACAAAGTTATAAAGTGATTCTGATATGACAGCATTTAAAAATTGTAGATATTCTCGATTTTTTAATGAAAAATTCAAAGTCTGCATATAGAAAGAATCTATGATTTCACCAGGATAGGAAACTCCAATTATAGGAAATCCGTCCATCAATTGCAACTATACTCATTTCTATACATAGTAGATAAGTCCTATGAAGTTGCCAGATACACTGAGAAGTAAAGTAGATTCATATAGCTATTAAGAGGCAAAGGTGAATTTTGGAATCCAAGTTTTACTGAGTCTAAGACCATTATTCTATCCTTTTCACCATGCTGCTTCTTATTTTCCCTAAAATGTTTTTTTATAATTATTCTCCATATAAAATATCTCTCTCTAAAATCAAAAATAAAACCTAAAGAAACAACATTGCTTTGGCAAACAACATTCTATGACTAGCTGTCAGTTATGACACTTCTATACACACTGATGAAGTAACTAAACAAAAGAATGCCCAAGACTGGGGTAGTAAGAAGAGGGCTATGGAAGTAGCCTTTACTTACCAAACTGAAACCAGGAATACAATCACAGGGTCATATTCTTTCCATAGTTTGCAAAATCTTTCACTTTTTGTAGAAATTCGTAGAGAGATTTCCTCAGAAGTATTACACAATTTTTGGCACTGATCCATAAGTTGAAATTCAAAATACTAAGATTATTGTACATTGTAAATAAATTCATAATCTGCATGATCTGTCAGTTTTCATTTAGAAACACCTCCTCCTTCCTTCTTTTTCAGGAGGAGGGGTAAATTATTGGTTTATAGCATTATATACATTGTGAGGCAATTGATGTACTGAATCTGTTTCTCCCCCTTCTTTTTAATTCTTTCCTCAAAGGAAAGTTCCCTTTGGAGCAGCTGGAAAAGGATATATTTGGAAATGAAGGCAAAATACAAAAATATGTCAGTAAAAATTTTTTAAGGAAAGAAAACAGTTTTGAAACTATCATCTCAAGGACTGCTCATTCAGAAAAATCATCTCTTCCCAAATTTCTCTTCAATGAAAAAAAATTTCACTCTCCTTCCTTCTCTAACACAGGAAACTTTGCTTATTTAGTACAACTTCTTTTACTGTATGTAACCTTTTCACTTACCTCTAAGCAGGCTGCAAAAGTAGGCATAAATACTATTTGGAACTTAGCTGATATCTTCCCCTACTTAAGCAATTGAATTTCTAAAATATTTTCAAACAAGTATTGTGTCAAATTCCTGCACTTACTCTAAAATACAACAATAGGATCAATTGTTCTAACAGCCTTTGCTTGGCCAAGTGGTATGAATGAATCCTGAAAGACAACTCCTTTTTCACAGTAGGATCTACCCTACACATCACAATGCTTTTTGGATTGCAAGAGTTTTTAAATGGTTTTATTTTATGCAACAAATTTTTCTCTAGACTTTATTTAAACAAAGCCCTATCAGAGGCATTAGTAATTTAGTGGAAGTGTTAGATTTCTTTAAGGAAGCTATACAGCAATCTAAGTGTGAAATATTCAAAATGAAACATTCCCTGTCCTTAAGGAGCTTAGATTCTAATACAAGATTCATGAATTTTGAGGTCCTTTATAACTCACCAACATTCCAGGACTTAAAAACCACAATCCAGAACCTTATTCCCAAGGACCCACTGGCTGGCCACATTTTAGGGTCCCTAAACAACAAGGCTCCCTAGGCACAATGGTCACAGCCTTGGGGTCTTTGACCTCAGACCCTTCCTAGTTACCACTTTTATTTTAGAATCCTTTTGGCCATGCTTGAGGCTTCCCCTTGTCCTCAACTCTGCCCTTTTGATCTGTATTCCAGTTTAGACATTTAAACTCCTCTTAGAGATCCCCTAGTTACAACTACCAAGAACTCATCAGCCACAACACAACATCTAATAAAGATTCATTGAAGCACATGATAAATTATTAAATTTATTCATATTTTGAATTTTAAGAGTCAGAACAAGATAAAAGTTCTCATTTTCTGAAAGGTCTCCTTACAATACATGAAGTGTACTTAAGATTAATACAAGAAAATAATTGAAATCAAGTTGATCCCTTTGCCCAGTGAGTTTGATATGCTCAAGGTAAAACTTTCAAATCCCAAAGCTGAGACATAACTTTTCCTGTTTAGAGAATTATAGCTTGGTATGGTATTAAACTCATAGAATGTATACTACAACAATGTCCTTAACTCTGGGATCCAACTATGGTACAAAAACTCTAAAAAGATAAAATCAACCACTAGCATTTGGAGTTATAGAGGGTTTCAGGAATCAACTGGTATTTACAGATGCGACTTAAACCCATCAGGAAAGGTGATTTTGCCAAATCATACCTCAGTTCTACGGTTCCCTTAGGGCTCTCTCAGTCAATAACCCAGAGAACATCCTAATTCTAAATGCTAGGATGAGAGGTGTTACCTTTTCATGGAACCCTTAAATGCACAGACAAATGAAATCTAAAACCCAAGTCAACAAGCATTTGCTAAATATCCACTATATCCCAGGGACTGTGTTAAGTGCTAGGGACACAAAGTAAGACAAAAACAGTCCCTCTTCTTAAGGAGTTAACAATCTAAAGAAAGGAGTAATATTCAAACAACTATATACTAATGCAGAATTCTGTATTGGCCTTTCTAAAAAATATTTTAAAGTTGTTATTATTAAGAAGCACTTTTATGACTGTTACAAGAAAACAACTTCCAGCAAACTGGTTATTTTGGAGCTTTGTATCAGAACACATTACACAGTTGGTTCTCCCTCTACATCTGTTCTCCCACTAGATTCATGTTTCCTGAACCCCTGCGGTGATCTACTATCTCCTATTTTACTTTATCATATTGGTAGTATCTACTTCATATCCTACTTACATCTCCTATTAGATAATAAATTTTTATATTTCAAAAGATTGTGAGATCATTTTTCCTCTATATCCTCAACTTCTATCACATTGACCAGCAAAGAGACTCTTGGAGATAGCCGAGCTCAAAGGTTACTTTATTCCTGACCTGTTCTTCTATAATTGAAAATGCAAGAGTGAGTATATTTGGTAATGGAGACATATTCATTAAGAGGAGATAGACTATAAAATTTCAGAGATTACTGAACAGCTGCAATGATGTTCAGTCACTAGTGACTGACATAAAATACCAATGATTCCTTTATCAGCCCTCTGAGTTTAAGATCCCACATCTTGAAACTTTATATATTAGCTTTTTTGTTTTAGTCTATTTCTTTAGTAGAACAAACAGCCCAAACTTCATTCATGAAATCCTTCTTTAAAAAAGCAAATTAACTGAAAATTGAATTAAGCAACTTCAATATTTTCTGGATTTGCCGGACTGAAGTAATCTCAAAAAAAAAAAGTTCAAAAGGTAAAAATACCAAATGTAGTGAATGAACTAATTAATGTCTTAGCTACGAATATATTTATTTTTATTGCTTAGGTAAAAACAAACTACCTTAAGGGTGAATCCTAATAAATGATGATTTCTTGTCAGATCTATGAAGGCACTATTAGGAATGGTGCTGCAAGTACCATTCCTGGGAGTCTGGGATGGTAGCCATGTGTAAGTGGTGGGTTCTTCTGATGGAAAATTGCTTTCCCACATTTAGCAGCTGATGATATTGAGCTCCCCACCATTACTTACAAAAGTAAACTTTCTTATCAATATTTCAAAGATAATCCCCACCTGAACCATCTTCCCTCCCACCTCTCTAGCTATATTTGTCAATGGTGAAGTCTCTCTGAGCTTTGATATTTCTGCCACCTACTCTTTTTAGATAATTAAAATTAACACAATCCAGAAGATGTCAATGTTTTTCCTTAAAACATGGTACCTAGGACCAACTCCAGTATTCTAGACATGATCTGGTCAGAGTAGTGTATACCATATAGTGTCAGAACACACCTCCCTCATTCTTAGTAATTGCTTCTCCCATCTATCCTAAAACTAGGTTAATTCCCTGTCTTTTCTCAATCCATTAACTTTAATACCCTAAACCAGTGGTTCCCCAATTTTTTTTTGGCCTACCGCCCCCTTTCCAGAAAAAAATGTTACTTAGCCCCCTGGAAATTAATTTTTAAAATTTTAATCGCAATTAATAGGAAAGAAAAATGCACTTGTGGCCATTACCACCCCCCTGGATCACCGCAGCACCCACTAGGGGGCAGTAGCGCCCACTTTGGGACTCACTGCCCTAAACCCACCCCCACAAAACTGAGAATAATATAAGATAGTTGGCAGAAGGAATCATCTAACCTTTGTATTTGTCTCCTAAGCCCCTAGCAAAAGCACTGGAATATAGAAACATTAATAAATGATTGTTGACTGATTAATTGATAGGTGACTGGTAATTAGTTAAGGTTGAATGTTTGCCTCTCCCTTCTTACCTATATTATCTACAAATCCTTATTAAGATTAATTCTTCTAAGTCTTATTTCCTTTTGTCTCATCTAATATTTTGCTCTAGCAGGGAACCCTTCTCTCTCAGGTGTCTTCAATTGCTTCTTCACAGTCCTCTTCTCACAGGTCTATAGATATATTCACTTTACTGCAATCCTAAATAAACTTTCATTGTTTTTTCCAACCTATATAGCTATTAAGTCATCTGATTCCCATTTGCTGCCACTTTTTAAAAAGGGAAATATTTCCAAAGTCTACATTTCATATCCATTTTACATTTACATTTTACCCATTTTCTCCAAAGCCCTCCATAATCTGACTTCTATTTCCACCACTGAACTAAAATTACTCTCTTAAAAATCTTCAGTACCCAATGCCAAAACCAATGGCCTATTCAATTTTCATTACCAATATTCTTTCTCATCATAAAGACATAGCTAAATACTCAGCTTCCTTTTCTGTATAATCATTTGTCCTTGGGCTTCTGAGACATTATGATCCTCTTCCCTATTTGCCCTTTCTTTTAAGTTTTCATCTTCTTCAACAAAGTTTAATCATGATCCTTTTTCTCTTCTCCCAAAATATAATTTTTCTCTCTTCTTCTTATTTCTCATTCTCTCTGTACTTTTCTGTTTCTCCTTCTCTCTTTCTCTCCTCTCTTTATCTTTGTCTGTCAGTCTCTCTCTCAGATGCATGCGCACATGCGCACATGCACACACACACACCTCTCTCTAATGTATTAACAAGTTCTATTCATTCTACCAACACAATTTATCTCATATCCAGCCCATTCTCTTGACCTTTCCTAAGGTATAAAGTCTTCATTACACCGACCTGTACTCTTCCAATAACAAAGACGTCTTCCTGCCTTTACTTCTTCCACCTTTCCTAATCTACTTTTCAAAGTGTTGTAGACTAATCTTCCTTCTTTGTATAAAGCTGGTCTTAAAATTCTTCTCAAAATACTTCTATACTTTTCCATTTTCTATTGAATAGAGTACAAAATTCATAGCCTAGCACCCAAAGTATTTTGCAATCTAGTGCCACTAGACTGTGTCTCTAGTCTAGTCACCATTAATATTTTTTCTTGCATCTAGTTCTACATTTCAGCCAAACCAGAATATTTACTTATCATCATATAGTTTCTAACTCTTTGACTTTGTTCATGCTGATCCTTATGCTTGGAATGACTTCCTTCAGTTGTGACTCTGCCTGTTAAATTCTTCTCTATCTTTTTTTAAAGTACAATTCATTGTGCGTTGGCTAAGGGGTATTGGGGGGGTTTGGGGGAAGAGGGAAGGAACATGAAATATGTAACTATGGAAAAATCAAAATAAATATGAAAAAATGAAAATAAAAATAAAAAATAAAGTATAATTCATATGCAATCTCCAACATAAGGCAATTCATGACTGCATTGCCCTGCCATTCTGCTTAGTGCATCTCTCTAATGCCAGTTGGGAATCACTCCCTATCTCAGACCTCACACAGTATTTTTTCTGCGCTTCTTTTATTAACTTAGCATGTATTATTTCACAATAGTTATTTATATAGAAACCAAACAAATGCTTATTTAATTATTTGTCAGGACAATGTGTAACATCTGAAAATAGGTCTCATGGTTTCATGGAGAAATTTTCATTTCTAGGGCTTAAAGGGTATTCAGTCAGATATTTAGTATTTCAAGAACAGCATCTCTGACTGCAATCTTTGAGAGAGGAGAAAAAAATTGCTGAGACATTCAACTGATACCCACTCTTTCCACCCTAAACTTAAGGTAGTAAATATTTCTTTATCTGTTTTGACAGTTATTTATTCTCACATATTGTTTCAGGTCTTCGAAGAATTTTATGTAGATCATTAAAGGGATGGAAATCACCCTTCATTAATTAAACTTTGTGATTCTGACTCTCATTTTACTTAAGAATAGGGAATCACTTTATTTTGCCCAGGTAACAGAAAAAAAACCATAACAAACACATTTTAAAAAGGCATAAAAGAACAGAGAATTACTTGGGGAAACTAATTATTTTGTTGTTTTGTTTTCTCTCAGAGATATGTATAATACAGAAAGAGGAGAGAATAAATTAATAGGGAGAAAAAGTAAATTTGCATACTATTTATCTAAAACATGTGCTAAAAGGACTTTGGACTAAGGTGATATATCTATATCCTCATGAACATTTTTAAAAACTAGGATCTTAGACTTTATAACTAGAATGGATTTTAGAGAGATCATCAAAAGTCGGTTCACCTTTTCAAAGATGGAGATTAAGTGACTTTCCCCATGTTACATAAGAGTAAATAACAGAAATCAGATTCAAACACATGAGTTCTTTCTTCAAATATAATAATATGCTTTTCATTCTACAATAATGTCTTTCCTACACTGCTAATACTTGGCATGCTTTGAAAATTCAATACAAAGCTCACAAGCTTTTCATATTTAAAGCAAAATCAATACAAAGTATCTTCTGAACAAGAGATAATTAATTATAAATACATATAGACCATTAAATTATACAAAGTTCTTAAGCTTTTCAAGGTAATTATTGTCTTATTTGTGTAAAGTATCTTTGTTCTACAAATCAATATAAAGTGAGACAAAATGAGCTAAAATATGTAGGCATTTTAAAGTATTGTAAATAGCAATGTTTATTATAAACAAAAGATACCTACCTGAAAAAGAACATGTACATGGCAGCTGTGATGCAGAACAAAAGAACCTATAACCAGAAGAAAATAAATTATTTGCAAATAAGGTTCAAACATGATCATTTTAACATTTCAAAAACAAATCCACCCTGTTATGCTCTGAATAAAATTGTATTTGAATGTACAAAGCAATCTTTCAGGAAAATACTATATATCAAAGGCCAATATAAGTTACCTTCTAATAATTTTTACAGTTTTATTTGCTATAGTTTTATTTATTTTACTATCTATATAGTCATTAGAAAATATGGCCAAAATGAAGTATAAGTTTTAGATAATTAAAATAAAAGTCAATTCCTTCCTTATTTGTCTATAGAAGAATGCATTAAGAGCAAAGGCTAAACATATGGTACGTTCTATTAAGGCTTTAGTTATATAAAATATGAAACATTATGGATTCTATTAAATATTAATTAAGAATGACCAGTTTTTATGGAAAAAGAAGTTACAATCCTTGAAAATAAATTTAAAGAATGCTAAAGAAAAGTTATATCAATAGGAAAACTTATAAAAATTACACATGGAATCATCATAGGCTTGATAAAGATGGTGTTGTGGTAACTTTCAAAATGCAGGAATACAAAAGGCAGCTTGTACAGGTTTAAATGAGTTGAAGCAGCTCTATTCAAATAAATGACTGTCAAAAATGGCCAAAAAGGAACCAGGAGCTACCTATTCTGATCAAAGGTTGGTAGATATATGCCAAGTTCTGTCTTCTCCCTATTTTCCACCAGCTACCCAGCTTTTGAACTTCTATGGTATTCTCCATTATGCCTTCCTTCTCCAAAAAATTCATCATTAGGAAATATTTATTATTCTCTAAGATGAAATCTGCCTTGTACTTACATATCACAAGTACCTTCTACCCTTGTGATTGAACTCTATGGCTGGAAGGTAGGGTCATGGGTGCTAGGGCCTCTATTGGAAGATGGGGATCAGCATACTTTTTCTACCTATTTCCCATCAGCCTCACTGCTTTTGGATTTCTCTAGTATTGTTGGCCCCCACTTCAGGTACCTTTTCTTCTACCCCTCTTTATAATTTTCTATTGTGTGCAGTCTTCCCCCATTTGATTATAAACTCTTTGAGGACAAGGATTGTCTTTGTTTTTATATGTAGTAGTGTCTCCAGTGCTAAGGCACAATGCCTGGCACATAATAGTTGCTTAATAAATTCATTCATCTACTCATTCATTCATTCATTCGTTTATTTGTTTGTTTGTTTGGGTATTGGCTGATAAATTGTGTTAAAGAATAATGACAAAGCTGTGGAGTGGCACTGTAATAATCAACAGTGTTAAAAATGAAAATAGTTTACATAGACATGAGCTCATGGACAAATGAAGAAACATTCAGTCATTTAAAGCCTAAGAAAAAGTTTTTAAAACCAGTAACAGCAATGTATGTTTGTTTTCTATTTAGACTTAAGTACATTTTAACTGCATAAATTATCATTAGATTAGTTACTCCCAGAAAGTTTCCATTAGGATTCTCTGTGTATTCATTCTTTATAATTCATCTATATATCTGGCTGTAAATGATATATCTATTCTTTTGGTTCTATTTTTTAAAAATTTTCAATACTTCACAAAGATCAGTCTGCATTTCTTTATATAAATCCACACATATACACACATATATTATGCTGGCAATATACAACATGATGGCAGTTCCTTATGTAGACAGATCATCTGTTCTCTGATTAAGATGATAAGATACAGAGGAGCCAAATGACTCTCCACTGTTGCCAAACCAATAAGAGAAGTTTGATCTATTCAGGTGCCAAGTCCAACTCTCCATTACTGTCATGTTGCCTTATTGTTAAGGTACCACAAATCATTCCCTCATTGCTTTACAGGTTGCTTCCAATTTTTTTTAAACCCTTAACTTCTGTGTATTGGCTCCTAGGTGGAAGAGTGGTAAGGGTGGGCAATGGGGGTCAAGTGACTTGCCCAGGGTCACACAGCTGGGAAGTGTCTGAGGCCGGATTTGAACCTAGGACCTCCCGTCTCTAGGCCTGGCTCTCAATCCACTGAGCTACCCAGCTGCCCCCCTTCCAATTTTTAATACATATTATATGTAAAACTATGAAAATCTTTGAACAGGCATACAATGTACCTATCATACAATAGACACACTCAGACATAAAGCAGTGCTAAATGCTGCAGGAACATCAAGAAGGATGAAAGCTAATAAAAAAGGCCTTTTGATTTGGCAATTAAAATATAACTATTTTCCTCAGGAAAAGGTTTTATTACAATAGGAAGATCAAAATTTAGAAGATAGATATGAGTGAGGAAGTAGAAGCCATCAGTACATAGTTCTACTCTTGGTTTAAGAGTAAATGAACAATAAGACAGTAAGGAAGGGAAGGAAACAAGCAGAAACACATTTATAAAGTACCTATTATGTGTCAGGGACTGTGTGAAATGATCCACAAATCTCTCATTTGATTTTCACAACAGCTGTTTGGGATAAGTACTATTTCACAGTACAGGAAAACAAGGCAGTCAGGAGAGAAAATGACTTAGCCAGGCTAACAGAACTAATAAATGTCTTCAGGCTAGATTTAAACTCAGATTTGGGCTTCAAGCTCAGCACTCTATCCATTCCACTACTTTCCACTGTGACACTTAGCATTCTTTCCTTGACTTTTGCTGAGATAGCAGAGCCAAGTAAAAAGTTCTTATTTGAAGATAGGAGCTAAGTATTTTTAAGGAAGACAGTTATTTCTATACTTTAGACAAAACTACTTTTTTCTATTATCTGTTCAAACTTAAAATATAGAGAAAATAAGGAGCAAATTAAAAGCAATTAGGTGAAGTTAGGTTTGATAATTCATTAAGCCAAGCAAGCAATTTAATAAGGCCCAACAAGTGATGTTCATAAGGTTGAAAAGCACCCAAAATTTGAAGGAAATGATGAATTTATAATACATTGTTTCTTGCAATAGTGTTTGTATAACTCTCAGGAAATACAGTGCCACTGCTGTCATCACCATAGCATGTAAGAATTACATAAAAAACATTTCACCCAGTCCAGTAACAAAGACTTGGAGTCATATCATATGAATACCTTTTAACTTCTTATCACAATCACACACATTCAAGCGCCTTAGACTCATATAAATCTGGAACTCTATTGACTCTAGACCAATACTTGTCAAAGGTTATAATTACAGTGTTGTTTTGTTTTTTGCCCCCAAAACAATTAAAACACAGATCTCAAACCCTTTTTAAGTTGCAAAAAAAGACATGTGACTGGTACTGGTAGCAATATTTAAAAAATTTAGACCTAAAAAGTACCTTAGAGATCACTATGCACAACATTTGCATTTTAAGAGAAAAGAGGCTCAAGAAAATTTAAGTGATTTGCCCAGGGACACAATAGGTAATACGTGGAAGTGACTGTATTAAAGCTAGATCATCTGACTAAATCCAGGGCTCTTCTCATTATGCCATGCTGTCTATAATTACAAAGGAAACCAATCATGCTGAAATATGGTTATAAAAATATTAAACATCAAATTCATGAATCCAAAGTAAAGAACTTCTGCTCTAAGATATGTATAAGTGCCTTCTTAGTTCTAAGTCTTACCAACCCAAAATCTTCCAATTAAGAAAAAAAAGTAGAAAACTATTTTAATAAAAGAAGAGGGATTGATGAATTAGAGAAAGGACATAGTAACTTTATGAGCTATGCCTTAGAAGAAAGAAGAATGAGATCAGAATAGGCTGAGAAATCTATGAGTTGGGTAGTAGATCCAGCAGCGAGTAATGGAAAGAGTCTAGGAATTAGGAGAGGGCATTCTAACAATGCAGATTTATAACTGCTCAGAAATTTAAAGTCTAAAAGAGTTGCCTGGGAAACTAAAAGTGAAGGAAATAAGCCAGCATCATATAGCCAGTATTTGTCACAGGGTGTATTCTGTGCCCCCATCTGTTAATACCAAAGCTTGATCTCTATCCAGTATCCCATGCTTACACAGATTATTCGTATGTGTTGTTTAAGATTCAAAATTTTAATGCCTGTTCAGTTGTCATTATTTAAGGTTGTCTAGGTCTACAGACTACATACTATAGTAGGCTATGAATTTCTAGAGAGAAAGGAAGTAACTTTATTCAATACATGGCTATCCAAACAAGTTATGCTCTTGATGTTAAAAAAAAAAAAAAGGATGCTGATGATGTGAAGTTTTAGTACTTCCATATGAATTTAATACAGAAGAGAATTTTTAGCCTTTTCTTAAAACATTAAACTATTCTGCAAATTCCCATTTACCAAATGTGCCAGGCACTAGGAATATAAAGACAAAAATAAAACCATGCTTGCCCACAAGAAGTTAAACATTATACATATCTGCAAATATGTACATACAGGATATATATCAAATAAATGCATAGTGATGTTTTGGAGGGAGGGAATATTTATAACTGGAGAAATCAGGACAGGTCTCCCAAGAGATGGGGCACTTGAATTAAGCTTTGAAAGAGAGTTTTTAGTTCCAATATTTCAGGTATAGGAGATGGGTTGTGTACAGGCATAATAGGGAGATAGACCGTTGTGTACAAGGAGCAAGAAGGAGGGAAGTTTAGTCGAACCATAGTTATTGCAATATATCTGGAAAGACAAGCAGGGGCAGTCTGTAAAAGACTCTAAATATTCCCTGGAAATATCTCAAAGGCAACCTGAAGCCACTCAAGCTTCTTGAAGAGAGGAGTGACATGGTCAAACCTATGCATTAAGAATACCAATTTGGAATCTATGTGGAAGACAGAATACTGAGGGGTGAGACTAAAGGCAAAAACAGCAATCAGGAGATTCTTAAAATAGTTCAACAGAAAGCTGTTGAGTATTTTAACTAGGGTGACTATGGTGTAAGTAGAGAGAAAGAAAGATGCTTAAAAGGTACAATCTATAAGACTTGATAATTGTTTGGATGGGGGTGAGGGAAAAAGGGAAGTGTCTTATCAACCTGGGTGACCAGAAGAATGGCACTATCTTCAAAAGAAAAAGGGAGTATCAGAGGGAGTCATGGGTTTAAGCAGATAATGAGTTCTGTCATGAATGTTGAGTAGGATATGCCAAATATCTAGGTTCAGTTCAAGATTCAGAACTGATGAAATAAGAGATGATAAAGGTTGAATATTCAGATTTGAGAATAATAAGAAAGATAAAGATTGAATTCACATCAGGAAATAGATGAAAAGACTCAATGAAACTTAGATTGTATGTTATAAGTCATATTATAAACTGGAAGCCTTATTAGGTCTGTATTTATTTGTTTCAGACTACTTATAATTTGACCAATGGCAATTCTCAAGCTAATTAAAGGACTTAAAGGTTACTTAATTTTTAAAAATTGAATATAATTCAAACCTAGTCAATATAAAGTCTGGTGGGTTTTTTTCCAGATCCTTACATTTCATGTTAGGAAAACTTTGCTAGAATTTATAATTTTTAATCTCCCTATATTTAAAAGAATAATAACCAAAAAGGAAAAAAAGCAAATTTTTACAGCCATTATTTCAATACATAACAAAACTGTATTTTTTTAAAATGTAAATGAAAATCATATGAAAAAAATTAGGGAATTTAACTGAATGAAATGCACTCTCAAAGAAGTGCTAAACATCTTCTCCTTGTACTATTCATCTTTCTTGATTTATACCAAGAGGTCATGGTCATCACAAGCAGAACTTGGCAATATATTAGCCTTGAAGTTTTTTCCAGTTGTAGAAACAATAATGTCAGGTAAATGGCTAAAAGGAGTGTGTATTCAAGATCCTGTCCTTTTATAAAAAGTAGTTAGGCTATCACAGAGCCATCTTCAATTAAATTAATGAAAGATAAATAGCATTGATAGACACTAAAGTTATATAAATGGCTAGTAATTAATGCAATAACATAGAACTTCAATTCTTCAAAAAATACTATCTTAAGTTCCGAGGGAAGATTTTTTAAAATCATTTAAATGCCTTAAAATGATTTCTCAAGGAAAGGAAAATAGATAAAAGATAGATGAAAAATCCAGTATTAATAAAAAAGCAAAGCAAAAATCATAATATAGGCAAGTAAAACACAAAGCAGGCAAGAGTTGAAGTTTATTGAAATTAAAGCTTAGTAAAGGAAGTGAATTTAATAGCTGCAGTAATATTCTGCTACATTTTTTCTTTTGACCCTCTTCCTTTGCCACCTCTTTTGTTTGTTTTGGATAAGTTAAATAAATAAATTTAAAAAAAACTGATAGGAGGAGGTGAGGGTATAAAGAGAAAAGAAGAAGGGCCAAGAAAAGTCAGGGAAAGAAATCATTGCTGGGAGGAGGAATGCTGAAGGAAGGCATAGAAAGTGACTAAAACAAAAGGGGTCTGGAAAAGCTGGAGAAAGATAAAAGGCCTGGAAAGCTTTTATTATTGTTAAATTTGGGTCCAATCCTTGGCGCTTATTTGAGGAGGGTATAATCTCTATAGCACCCTCCACTTTATCCTTTAATCTTTCATACAACCTAGGAAAGTCCTAACCGATGGGTCAGTTCAAAAGCAACCCAAGAAATTCCCACTAATGATTCAGAGCCTTGTTGATTTAAAGGGCTAGGCTACAAATACAAATCCTAATCTAGGATAATGGGAAAATTAAATAGCCTTGAAAAAATGCAAAGAATTTTAGTCAATTTAGGAAAAGCATATCCAAATTTAAAAAATGTTATGGTATCAAAAAAGATAGCTAAGCAAACATAAATCCCTACAGATCCTATACGCATATGACCTTCTTGGCTCACTACCAAAAGATGAAAGTGTTTACTATGTTCCAATTGGAAATATGCTTACCTAACTGGTGTGAGGTCTCTCAGTTCTTTACTTAATGCAACAAAATGCAATTCAGCAAAAACCTCCATGTCATTTAACAGCTGGGGAGTGGTAAGGGAAGCTACATAAAATTCAGAGCACAGTGAAGCTGAAAAAATATTGTGTTTTCAGCAGGGCAAAGAAGCTAAATTGTCTAGATGAAGCATTCCAGTTATAATCAGATAAATGATGGGGAACCTTATCCTCACCCGTGCAGTGGCATTCACATTAACCTAGAGCAGGAATGAGAAGTAGGCCTAAGGCATTACTCCCTAGCCTAGATGCCTCTTTAAAAGATGTTATCTAATGTAATTTCAACAGTCAACAGTAATGCTAACACAATACTGGCAAAGCTCTACTGAATAGTTTTATATTTTAAGAAACTTTCATATTGTTTCTTATTATACTTGACTAGTAAAACAACCTTAACTACTTCAGGCAGCCAGACTAAGCTACTGTCAGGAAGCTTAGCAGCTGCCATCCAGCTGAGTTCCACATGTCTAAGAATCCATTCAGACCTACTAAAAGCCTTGAGAAAAAGAACTTGGCAATTCAGACATACTATCCATACTGAAAATATTTTCAACATTCATTTGAAAGGCAGTGTATAAGTGTGATTCACTCATGTAAAAGGAGCATCATATGCCACTTACACACACAAAGGTGGGACTAATTCTAACAAGTGGTGTGTCTTGGGTCCATAACCAGGCCATCTGCCAGTTCTTCATGCATCTGCTCATTCCAGAATTCATTCAGAGAAAATTCTTTTCCTGATTATGTATGGTGTAACTCATAGTTAGCCTGGTTCTCACCCCTCCCATACAGCTGTGCATTTCCTTCTACAAATTCAGCTTTCATTGCCAGCAAAAATTTCCTTAGGTAGAAAAGAATAATTCTCACAGAAAAATTTACCAGAATCAGAGTTGGAAGACATGTTAGAAATTATCTTTGTCAATCCACGTTTGGCTTCATAGTACAATCCCAGTCTATGAAGACAAAAACAAAGTTAGTCCTTCACTTCATAAAACTTATATGCTATTTGAGAAAATAACATTTACTAATAAGAAAATACAAATTATATATAAAATAAATAAAAGGTAATTGCAACACTAGAAGCTGGGAATTTTGTAAAAAAGGGTCTTGAGGAACCCAGCTAAGTACTGAAAGATGCTAAGGAATTTTAAAAAATAAAGGTGAATTAAGAGTACATCTCAGAAATGGGAGACAGATTGTACAAAAATAGAGGCAAGAGACGATATGCTACGTAGAAAGACCAGCAAGTAGGTGAGTTTAACTTTCCCACAGAGTGTGTAAAGAGGAATAAAATATAAGACTGGAAACATAGGCTGGAGTAAAGCTGTGAAAGACTTAAAATGCCCAAGAAAGTTTGTATTTTACTAAGTTAACATTTGGCCCTACAGAGATCGTTACTTAATGGATGAGTGGCCTCCATTTCTATCTGAGTTTGACACCACTGCTATAGAAGTTTTAAAATGGCAAGACTTGAAACTGATTGGAAATGGGAAGTTAAGGAGAAGAAAGACTTGAGGATGACTCCAAGGTTGCAAAACTTTGTGACTGGAAAGATAATGATAGCCTCAAAGAGAAACAGTGAAGGGAAAAGTGAGTATATTTAGAAATTGGGTGGGGATAAATTGTTTGGTTATACTAAACTGAGTCTGAGATATCTACCACACATCCAATAGGAAATGTCCAATAGGCAGCAATGAAGGAATCAAACAAAAGACATTAAGATGAAGTATATAGATGTGGTATTAAACAACAAAGAAATGATAACTGAACACAGTACAAAGAGAGAAGATTTAGAACAGTGTTAAAGCATGCCTCCACCCCTACAGTTGAGGGAGTCAGGACAAAGATGAGGAACCAGAAAGGAGATGAATAAAGACAAGCCAGACAGGTTTGTTTTATTCATATCTTTTAGATTTTTTTCAGTTAACAAGTATTTTTTCTCCTTTTCACACTTCCTCCAAAACAACTTTTGTAACAAATATTTAATAAACAAAACAAATACTCAAATTGGCCATGTCGAAATTCTGCATCTTGAATTTATCATCTCACTTCTCTTAGTGGTAAGCAGGTAATGTGATTCATCATCCATAATATGGTTGATTATTACATAGATCAGAATTTTTAGATCTTTTGAAACTGTTTTTATGTTAAAGTGTAATAAAAATTGTTCTTTTGGTCCTGCTCATTTTACTCTTCATGTTTCCCCTGCGCCCTTGTCATTTCTTTTTGTTCAATGGTATGCAAAGTTATCCCTTTTGTTACTTCTTATTGTACAATGGTATTCTATTACATTCATATATCATTACTTATTCAGTTATTTCCCCCACTGATACACTCCCTTAGGTTTCATTTTTTTTTTGCCATACTATAGATTTTTTTTTTAATGTTTCTCCTTTTTAGCTGATCATTTTGAGGTATAGGCCCAATAGAGGAATTGGTGGGTCAAAAGCTATATACACAGTGTAGTGACTATTAGGGCATAGTTCCAAACTGTTTTCCAGAACTGTTGCACCAATTCATAGATATTTTTTGTTTAATAGTACAATCATTTCATTTCTCCTGACTAAACTTTACTGTATAAAAACTAAGCAAAAATATTTAATTGAATCTGTCAATATATACAATATTCTGACCTAGAAGTCCCTTATCTCTCTGAGGGAAGAAGATCAGTTGTATTAACTAACTTCTAGTAGTGTCATGGTTTTTGAGTGACTTAAGTGTTCAAAATACTTTCAAAAATCTTTTTATCTGCATTTCTGACATTACGCGTATTGTTCTCTTGGTTCTACTTAGTTTGTTCTGCAACAGTAAAAAAAAACTCGTTTCTCAGAATTCCTCATGTTTGTCACATCTTGCTGCTCAATAAATTCAATTAAACTCATAGAAGTTTTTTTCCAACTTTTCTCAACAAAAGGAATCAAATTTATTTCTAGATCTTTGCTACTACAGAAAATGTTGTTATTATTATGTACTAGATGTTGACCTGACTTTGAATTCTTTGAGATATATGCTCATGCACTAAAATCATTAAGTAAAAGAGAACTTGAAAGATTTAGTCATTTTAAAAGCAAAATTCCAAATTAAAACCCAGAATGGCAGGCAAACTTAATAGATCCATCAAAACTATATCAATATTCCTATCATCCTCAAACTTCCTCCAGCATTTTCAGTCATTCATTCAGTCAGTCAATAAATGGGCATTTATTAAAGACTACTCTATGCCAGTCATTGTGCCAAATGCTAAGGATACAAAGAAAAGTAACAATAAAAAGTCTGTTCCCAAGGATCTCAAATCTAATGGGGAGACAATATGCAAACTGCTATATATAAATAAAATGTATAGAGTAAGTTGGAGGACATTTTCAAAAGAAGGCACTACCATTACAGGTGACTAGAAAAGATTTCTTATGGGAAATGGTTATTTAGCTGGAATTTGAAGAAAGTAAGGGAAGGTAGATAGTGGGGATGGGGGTGGGGAAGAGAGAAAGATTTTCAAGTATGAAGGAAAAATGTCCAAAGTTGAGAAGCAGAGGAGAGTCTATAGAGAAGAAGAAGGTATATGGAGACTGGAAAGGTAGAAAGTGGTCAAGTTATGAAGACTTAAAAAATAAGATTTTATATTTGAATCCCGAGGTAAAGGGAGGCATTGGAGTCTACTGACTGAGTAGGAATGAAGGGAGAAGTGAAATGATCAACTGGATGGTTAAATGAAAGATACATTGGAGTAAGAAGAAACTTGGGGCCAGGACACTGACAAAAAAGCTTTTTCTAATATTTCAGTGGTGAAGTATGACACCAGGATGGTGGCAATGTCAGAGAAGAGAAGGAGGGATAAAATAGGAATGGTATGAAGGCAAAAACTAAGCGGACTTTGTAACTTATTGGATATGCTAAGTGACAGACGGTGAAGAATTAAGAATGACAATTAGGTGGTATGCTTGGATGACTAGGAAGATGGTAGTACTCTCAAAAGGAATAAGGAATTTAAAAAGAGGGGAGAGCTGGGAGGAAAAGAGAGTGAGTTCTGTTTTGGACTTGCTGAGTTTGATATGTCTTTTAGGATATCCAATTCAAGATGTTTAACTGAAAATGAAAGATACCACTCAGGTCAGGAGAAAGGCTGGGATCAAATAAATAGATCTGAGCATCATCTGCACAAAGATTATAATTAAATTAAAAATAGTTGATGAGATATTATCAAGTCAGAGAAAAGAAAAGTACTCAGGACTGAGTATTGGGGGACAACCATAATTGTTTATCTGGGCATAACCCAGACAAAGACTGAACAAAGGAGCAATGAGACAGCTAAGAAGAGAATTAAGAGAGATTGTGTCACAAAAACCTAGGAGAAAAAGGTGAAAATGCCAGAGGATAGAGAGAAAGACAGGAGAAGGGTCCCTTCTTCATGTGAGACACAAAGGTGAAAGAGGAGAAAAAAGCAGAAGGCATCTGAATGATATAAGAGGAAGAAGAGAAAAGAGGAGTTCTTGGAGAATAGTTTCAATTTTTTTCAGTGAAGTATGAGTCAAAGTTCTCAGCTGAGAGGGCTATGGGCAGGGGTTATTATGGAAGGTCTGAGGAGGGATGAAAAGATTTAAATACCTCTGTCATGAGTGGAATAGTACATTAATTAGGGAAGTACAAAAGGATTTCTTATATCCTTTAATATAAGTGATTGGACATATCTGACAATAGAATGAAAAAGCCAAACACAGTTAAGGTTTCAAGTACTGATTAAAAGAACAGTGGAATTAAAACAGATTTGATTGATGAAAGAAAAGAGAAGAGTTCAAGTTTGAGACTGTCAGTGCACCATTCAAGTAATATGTCTTAAAATCTACTGACTCTGTGTGTGTGTGTGTGTGTGTGTGTGTGTGTGTGTGTGTGTGTGTGTGTGTGTGTATACACACATCTACAAAGAAAAAACACTACTGGATTTGACCAGCAGACCATAAATTAGATTTGAGAAAAGAGTTTTAGGAATGTGTGGGTATGGGAGTCAGGCTACAAGGAAGTAAGGAAAAATTAGTTGGTAAAGATTATCACATGAGCAGAGAAAGTCTATTTAACATAACCACCAATATTATAAAATACATGGAAATCTACCTTCCAAGACACACAAAAGAACTATTACAAAACACTAGATTCAACACAAATACACATCTAAATAAATGGAGAAATACTAATTGTCCATGGGTAGGTCAAGCTAATATAATAAAAATGACAATGTTACAAAACGTATTTATTCAATGCCATACCAATCCAGCTACCAAGGGATTACTTTAGAGAGTAAGAAAAAATAAGTAAAATCATCTGGAGGAACAAAAGGTTAAAATGTCAAAGGAATTAAGGAGAGGGGAAAATCATGAAGAAAGAGAGATTAGCAGAACCAGATTTCAAACTATATTACAAAGCTATAATCATCAAAAACAATTTGGTGCTGGGTAAGAAATAGAGAAGTTGATAAGTGGAACAGACTAGGTACATAATCAATAAAAGGGAATGAGCAAAGTAGCCTGGTGCTTGATAAAGCCCCAAAATCCTGGTTACTGGGGTAAGAGCTCACTATTCACCAAAAACTGGTAGGGAAATTCAACAGTAGTATGGCAGAAACATTTCTGATAGAAATCAACATCTCTGATACCATATAGCAAGACAAAAGAGTACTATTATAAAACAAATTAGATGAAGATGGAAAAAATTACCTATCAGAACTACAGATAGGAGAAGAGTTCATGACCAAAAAAGATTCACAGGTGATAAAATGGATAATTGTGATTACAGAAAGATTGATTACATAAAGTTAAAAACTAATGTAAAGGCAAAAACTAATGCAATTAAAAAGATACTAACACTTGATCTTAACCAAAAGGCCAAGAAGCAATGCAACTAAAATGAGAAGCAGGAAATTGGGGGAAAGTTTTATAGCAAGTTTCTCTAATAAGGGTCTCATTTCTAAAATGTATAGAGAATGGATTCAAATTTTTAAAATTAGGAATCATTCCCCTATTGATAAATATTCAAAGAATATGAAGTGACAGTTTTTGGAGGAAGAAATCTAAGCCACCAACATAGACATATTTTTTTAAATCCTCTAACTTATTAATTAAAGAAATACAAATTAAAACTCAAAGCTACCATATCATATCTAGTAGACTGGCAAAATTGATAAAAAAAAGGAAAATGACAAATGCTAGAGGGGCTGTAAAGAAAATAGGTGCATAATATCCTTTTAAGGAAACCATGAAAGTGGTGAGCCATCAAGAAAAGCAATTTGGAACTATAACAAGAAGCTATTAATCTGGGTATATCCTTTTAATCAGCTAAAATATTATTAGATAAATTTTTACCTTTGAGAAATCAAAAAGGAAAGAATCTATATGCATGCATGCATGCATGCATGTATGTATGTATGTATGTATGTATAAAAACGCTTTTGTGACTGTCAAATGTTTGGAAACTGAGTGGTATCTTTTAACTGAGAAATGCAAGTTATGGAATGTGAGAATGATGTAATAATTTTGCTGTTTCGAAACAATGAAGAGAATATTTCATAGAAACTTGAGAAGTTTCATGCTGATGCAAGTAAAATGAGCTAGAAAATAAATTATTTATAATAAAAATATTGTAATGGCAAAGGAGTGAAGAGAACAAACATTTATTAAGTACCTATTAGGTTCCAGGAATTGTGCTAAGCATTTTACATGTATTATCTATTTGATCCTAAATACCTAGGAGATAGTGACTGTTATGCTATCCATTTGCAGCTGAGGAAACAGAAGCAGAGAGAAATTGTGACTTGCCCATAATCACACGGCTAGTAAGTTTCTGAAGTCAGATTTTTAACTCAGTTATTCCTAAATCAAGGTCCAGTGATCAATCTACTGTGTCATCTGACAAAAAAAAACTTGAAAAGAGTTAGGAAATCTGATAAATACAATGACCAATCATAATTCCAGAGAACTTATGATGAAATATGCTACCCATCTCCAGATAGAAAGGCAATGTACTTTTGTTTTGCTTGACTATGCACATTTGGAACAGGTTTGGCTTTTCTCTCTTTCTCAACAAGGTATGGTGGGAGGGAGGGAATTCAGAACTGAAAATAAAATGGAACTGAGGTAAAAACAAAACAACAAAACAGAGAACACGACACATAAAGACTATTCTTAGAAAGTATAAAAAAAGATTGAGAGAATAGTTGATAGGGGATAACTTTAGGTCAGTTAATGAACATATTTGCAGCTTGAAGCATTAAATAGATATAAGTAATCATCATGCAAAAGTAAAGGACCCAATAGACAGAAAGAAGTTAAGGATTCTAAAAATATAGGGAATAATTGATGAATCATGTCTTTGGAACAACTAAGAGAAAGTGGAGTCTTAGGAGTAGGAGTTAGCCCTGAAAAGGAGAAAGTATATTTTCTCCTCTAAGGCAGAGTATAGGTAGATATTTGAAGAAATTCTGAAGTATAGAGAATGGAAATTTAGAGAACATTGAGCCTCAGTTTCCATAACTGTAGTAGACCAGATGGACTCTCTGTGTAAAATAAATATATTAGACCAAATGGCCTCTATGTCTATGAAAGTTAAACTAAGATTAAAACAAGAGTCTATAGCAGATCCAATTAAAGTGGCTGCAGACTTTCTCCAGCAATGCTTAAAGGACCAGGCCAGAAAAAACAATTCTGGTTATGATTCTTCTATGAAAAAATACTTGAGGGTGCTGAACATGCTCCTTAATTTTCAATTTATAAGGTGCTGTCTCTGCCTGAATCACAGTCAAGAAATATTGATTAATTATTGATTAAAGTACCTACTATGTAACACATACTGTGCTAAACAATGGATATATATATATTTTGTGGTTCTTTAAGATTTATTTCTTTTTTGCATTTAAAATTTTTTATAAAAAATTTTTAAGAAAAAATTTTTGTTTTTTAGAATTTTTTTTTATTTTTTAGAAAAATTTTCCATGGTTACATAATTCATGTTCTTACTTTCCCCTTCACCTCCCCAATCCCCCCAATAGCCAACGTGCATTTCCACTGGTTTTAACATGTGTCATCAATCAAGACCTATTTCCATATTATTGATAATCGCTTTAGGGTGATTGTTTAGAGTTTACATCTCAAATCATGTCTGCATCAACCCATGTGTTCAAGCAGTTGTTTTTCTTCTGTGTTTCCACTCCTGTAGTTCTTCCTCTGAATGTGGATAGTGTTCTTTTCCATAAATCCCTCAGAATTGTCCTGGATCATTGCATTGCTGCTATTACAGAAATCCGTTACATTTGATTTTGCCACATTGTATTGGTTTCTGTGAACAATGTTCTTCTGGCTCTGCTCCTTTTACTCTGCATCAATTCCTAGAGGTCTTTCCAGTTCACATGGAATTCCTCCAGTTTATTATTCCTTTGAGCACAATAGTATTCCATCACCAGCATATAGCACAATTTATTCAGCCATTCCCCAACTGAAGGGCATACCCTCATTTTCCAGTTTTTTGCCACCACAAAGAGTGCAGCTATAAATATTTTTGTACAAGTCTTTTTCCCTATGATTTTTTGGGGGTACAAAGCCAGCAATGGTATAGCTGGATCAAAGGGCAGGCAGCTTTTAGTGCTCTTTGGTAAGCAATGAAGATATAAAGAAAGACCTAAGGCAGTTTCTGCCCTCAAGAAGCTCACAATGTAATGAGGAAAGATAGAAAAAAACGTAAAAGTTGAAAGACAGGAGGAGTAGGGAATAACTCCTATTAACTACTGTATTTTTAGAAAGTGTCTATGTCCTCATTGGTTTTTCTTTCTTACACTGCCATTCATTTTACAATCTCTTCAAATTTGGCTGCTGAACTCACACCTATTATGAAAGTGCTTTCATGAAGCTGAGATCTCTCTTGTGCTATACCCAATGGTCTTTTCTCTAACTTCTTCTTTGACTTTTCTACAACTTTTGAAACTTTCCTCCTTAGTTTCATGACATCTCTCTCTTCATTGTCCAGTGACTCACTAAAAAAAAAGAGAATGTACTTAGGGTCATTTTTACTGTATAGTGACTAAATGTCCCATCCACATGCTAGTCTTCTTATGGTAAACAAAAATTCATTTTTGAATTGTTTGATCCAGTTTAGATATGGACTATGTGAATATAGTACTACTTTTCTTGTACAATTAACCACCTATGAATAGTGCAAAATACTTCATCTTGGACTAATTAGAAGATAAGGGACTAATTAAAAGTAAGCTAATCATCAAGAACTTTTTTAATCTGTAAAAATTAATAAAAGTATCATATTGACCAATAAAATTGATTAGGTCTGTTACTTCTAGTTGACCAGTGTCAGAGACTACCCCTTTATCAAAATACATGTTTCCTTTTATGTAGTGAAAATCAGGTTAAAATGAGCATCAAAAGGAAATCTGATGAAATAAATAACAGAAGAGTAATAACCTGAGGGACATATTTTGAAGGAGGAAGAAATAATCCTACCAACTTTTCCCCAGAATGGGAAATGTATATGAGCCTCAAGAAGGTATTTTTTAATATTTTTAAGCAACAGCTCCTAAAACCAAATTATTTCCCCATTTTAGTTGCTTCCCCAGTTATGAACCACTCAGACGACTATCCCAAATCATCATATCCTAGACATACTTCTGTTTGTATCTTCCCACGTCAGTAACACAATCATCATAATAAAACTAATTATCATGAAGGAGGCACTAAGAGCAATCCCAAGTGTATCAGTGTTATTTTTCTGATACCCTAATGGTTAAAGTTCTCTCTTTCACGATTACAGTTCAATTCACTTTTATTCAATCAAACATGTTAAATTTAATAAAACATTTATCATATAAAAGTTTTTGTATTGGGTACTTTAATCTATAAAGTCCAAAAAATACATCTACATTCTACAGAGGGAACATAATACACATGCATAAGTAAATACAAAGTAATTTGAGAAGAAGTGACTAAAATTAGAGATCAAGCAACTTTTTGGTAGAAGAAACCTGAATATGAGTTATCTTCCTGACCTGGAAAAAAACATTCCTTCCCACACTTGTCTACTGAAATTATTCTTTTTCAAGGCCTAAATCAGTGCTCAAGAAGGAGATTCTTCCTCTACAAAACCTTCCACTCTTTCCTCAAATTTAACTTGAGCACTCCATTGCCCCCATACCATTATACTTTGTATAATAGTTATTTATGTACATATTGTGTCCTTTAGGGGCAAGGCCTATTATTTTTTTCACCTTTTTATCCCTAACACAAAGTATAATACCAATATAGGGTAGACACTAAAATTTTCTATGAATAATTGAAGTATGTCCTAATAAATGGTAACAGAAATCCTGCTATATAAATTGAGAAAAGTAATTAGCATATAAATTATATTCTGGAATAAACTACTTCTCTTAATATTAAAATTAGTTATATCTATCACATAGATATCTCAGTTAATATATCAATGGAAATATTAAGTTTTTTAAATCTCTTGATTGATGAAATAAGTATACATTCACTTTTCAATTTTATTCACAATCTTAATTAGTTTAACAGACTCTTTTCTTATGAAGACTATAAAAGCTTTGTCCTTGGTCAAATCTTCAGAAATTAAAAAATAGTGATATTTTACAATAGTTATCATTACTTTGTGTCAACTTGTTACATATAGTGTAGTATTAAACACTTCTTCATGACAAATAAACTCACTGTGATTCATATGGAGATGAAAAGTATTTGTTTCAGCACTGAGGAAAAAAAATAGTGCAAATCCCTGAAAAAGCTAAAATTTACAAGAAAATAAAGTTAATTTGGTATGTTTTACCCCACCCTCAAAATTTGGTTTTCTTGCTTCAAAGAAGTGAATGAGAAAAATTCATTTTAAAATTACAATAATAAAATTTTCTATGAATCAACATCCTTGAATGTTGGGAAAAGAGAGAGGTTGTTCAACTAAGAACTCAATCTGACCATCTTTTCTGTTCCTCAGGTCTTTTCAACATTTCAACATCTAATAACAGTAGGAGGTCTAAGACAAAGAACATGATTCTCAGAAAATCTTTAGTTCTTCATGTGGACCCAGCTACTCACTCAAAAGTATTATGTTCTCATTATACCAAACTTTCTTTCTAATAGAACTATTCCCGAATCCAAAAATAGTCATGAAAGAAAACATAAGCCTTTTCTTTTCCTAAAAATCTTTAATTAAAAGGCACAGGAAGATTTGCAAGAATGGGCTTTTTCTAATTACAGTATTTTCGAAAAAAGTGGAAACCTGATGCTTATATTCACTAAATAATTGGAAATACACAAAGCTGAAATAAATTGCTCAGTAATTAAATTATTTAGCTATGAAGTATAAAATTTCCACAGTTTCAGTGAATTGCACATTTTCTTTTAATAACTGGGCTTTAAATTTACTCAAAACTGCATCCTCAAGCTTTTTTGCAATCAAGAGCAACAAGAAAAAGAAATTACCTTAGTTTATTTCACCTTGAGTGATTATAAAATTTACTACTTTACTAATTAATTAGTCTTTATGAAGAATATGTCTTAGTTATTCCTTCTCAAAAACTTTATGAACACCCAGAAATAAATCCAATAGTATCTCAGTTATGTTACAGGTATAACTTTGTGAAAACATAAGTTTTCATAATGAAGAAAAAAGTATACTTTAATTGTTTTTAACACAACTTTGGTTGGGTTTTTTTTTTTTAAATCTAAGACTACTTTTAGGGATTTCCTACAGTTCAGGAGGCTAAAACCATCTCATGTAAAATTCTACAAAGCACTTGCTATAGAAAATCCTCCCTGGGATATTGCCAAAACACTAGTAAATCAATGTAAAGGTCAGTCTAACCATGGCTAAATACCAATGTTGTCTCCACCCAAAAGTTGGAATGAGATGAACAAACAGAATCTCAGCATGGTGGAACAACTCAGTAAGATCATGCTGGGAAGATGATTAGGAATGAAGTAGCATAATACCCTCAACATGTAATCCCTCACAATATCCAGGTCACTTAGAAACTGAAATGGCTTAGCCTTCTTAGTCTTGAAGATTTAATTAGTCACAATAAATAGAACTAATTGGGGGAGGAGGCTGACAAAATTCCACAGAGCTATGGTGTTCTAAGTGGTTTTTTAAGTGTATTAAATATGTTGTATAGCCAAAACTGGAGTATGTATTTTGTGTGCTAGCCAAAATTTTCACACACAAATGTTGGGTGGAACAAGAAACAATCTAGTTAATGTTGTAATAGGAAATGCCCTTGAGGAAAGCAGGTGGTTCCTAGTAGACTATTTAAGAACTATATCAGACTTGAAGCTATCCTTTCCCTGCATTCCTTCATCTTAATCAAGTTAAGATTGAAACTGTAAAAATGGTATGTGAGAATAATGAAGTTGGGATTTAATTAAGGGGAGGGGCAATAACTACAGTGCTTCAATAATCCATTCTTAAATCCCAAATAGAAAAAAAAAAAAAAGATGATTACTGAATTTGAAAAGTTGCACTCCTAGCTGAACAAATATTTTAAAAAGTCAAGTTGGGGTAAATATGTAAATGCATGGTGGCAATGGCCAAGGAATTAGAACTTCCAACAAATGAATCTAAAATTAGAAACAGGCTGTGTTTTTAATAAAATGATAAGTGGCTTAAACTAAAGGAAGTTTGCTACTATCACATTATAAAACTGTGCCATGTGAATTCCATTTTGGATTCTTATTATGCCACAAACCACAACCCACAAAAACAGAACAGAATAGTTTACTGATGTCAGCAGTACTTCCAATATGAAGTTTTAGCTGAGTCAATAAATATAAATTTAAATGATACTGTCATTTACATGATTTTTATGCAATTTTCCCTTTGTAGTACAAAATATACTCTTGTAGGAATAAAGAGTGAAAATTTGTCTCATTTCTTCTTGTTTTTCAAAATGCTAACATTTAACACAATTCTTTTTGGAACTAATAAAAAATTATGAGAGTTCAGTATCATAATCTTCAGGGATCTGTGGAATTAATGACTTTATAATGTTCAAAATCCCATTTATAATGCTAATCTTCATTACTCAAAGGGCTCTTATTGACAATTCTATGGTATTACTAGGATAATGGCTGAGTGGTAAGGGTTTGAGACCAGATTTAAAATTAGGCTTCCTTACTCCTGGCCCAGCACTCTAACCAATGTGCCCCAGTTGCTTTCTAAGCATTAGTTGTATCTTACTTGTATTCTTAAGTTTAAATTATTTTAAGTAAGCATAGAAATATAAGATATTGGGGAAATGAATGGCTACAAAGTATAAAATGCATAAAATGGCAATATTATTACAAATAAGACTTTCTGGTATAGAAGGGCACCAGGAAAAGGGATGGCCCTATGAACAGGCAGTTCCATATCTGTGACTTGGACACTGACATCATTTAATCACCTAACATTTCGATTTAATATAATAAGCATTTATGAATTAGAACATACCCATTTTATAGCTATCATGCTGTGGTGGATAGTGAGACACTTGAAAAGTCAGGGAAGCAATTTAAGTCCTACCACTGATCCATTCTGGCCATGTGACTCTGGACAAGTGACTTATTCCCTCAGAGATCCAAGAATGTTATATTAATAGATACAGACTCTATGTCCAAAGAGCGGTAAAAGATTGACTGCCCTTTGATCCAGCCATCCCATTGCTGGGTTTTGTTATAACAAATTCCTGGGACAAAAATGAACATCACTTTGAGTGACAAGACTGTCAGTTGGAGACCTCAGAATGTACCCAGGTGCCATGAGCCAGGGCCGAAGGTTAGTTGGAGCCAACCCTATAAATACCCATCATGCACAGCACAAGAGGGCTCAGTCTGGAGCAATCTTGGGAGGTGGGAGATTGAGAGGGAGGGTAGGCCCTATACCTGCAACTCAACTGCCTTGCTTGAGAGAGAGCTAGAGAACTATTACAACCATCATCAATACAGAGGTGAGGGAACAGTATCGCTGTCATTCAAAAACATCATTAATAGCCTTCCCTAATCTTTGGCTTGGCTCTGGCAAAGTCAAGCCAGAGTTAGAGAGAGGGTGAAGAATCTCCAGTCTCCACCTGATCTAGCAACCTCTGTAGCCTTGATCATTTATTTAGATATTTAGTAATAGGATTCCCAAATCCTTCATCCTTTCCCTTGTTCCTAACCCTGTTAAGCTAGAATTAAATATAGTTGTTTGTTACAAAGTACCTTTCCTGAGTGGTGCATATACTCACAGCCCTTGGGAAGGGGAGACAATTATGCAGTCAGATACACAGTGTTATTCAATCAGTGCACCAATACCTCTTATCAATATTCATTCCAACCCCAGGTTGAAGAACTAGAAAAGTTGATTACACCTACAACTTCTCATTGGTTCTCTGCCTGGGCAGCTGTTAAAAGGAGACAACTGACAGACAGTCCAAGAGAGCCTGTCAGGTTGAGAGAGGTATAACCCTTGTGCAAGCAGCAACCACACAGAGGCCTATGGGTGAGAGTGTGTATCTCTCTCTCTTATCTCCAATCAATTCATCCATCCACCCATTTTCTTTTAACAGTTTGTAACCCAAAGAGATCATAGGGGAAAAGACATGTACAAAAATATTGAGAACCTCAGTCATTGTGGTAGCAAAAAACTGGAAAACAAGTGTATGCCCTTCAATTGTGGAATGGCTGAACAAATTGTGGTATATGCTGGTGATGGAATACTATTGTGCTCAAAGGAATAATAAACTGGAGGAATTCCATGTGAACTGGAATGACCTCCAGGAATTGATGCAGAGTGAAAGGAGCAGAGCCAGAAGAACATTGTACACAGAGATTGATACACTGTGGTAAAAATAGAATGTAATGGACTTCTGTACTAGCAGTAATGCAACGTTCCAGGACAATTCTGAGGGATTTATGGAAAAGAATGCTACCCATATTCAGAGGAAGAACTACAGGAGTGGAAACACAGAAGAAAAACAACTGCTTGAGCACATGGGTTGATGTGGACATGATTTGGGAAGTAAATTCTGAATGACCATCCCAGTGCAAATGCGCATCGGCTACTGGGAGGGGGGTTTGAGGGGGGGTAGAGTAAGAACATGAATCATGTAACCATGGAAAAATTTTTTCTAAAAAAAATTTAATAAAAAAAACAGATACAGGTTCCTGATATAGATATTACAGAGAATTTATGGTAGAATAGAGGGAATTAAAGCAATCAGAAAAGAAAAAAAAAGTTTCCTCTGTCAGATGGCACCTGATGCGAAGCCTTGAAGCAAGCTAAGGAAGGTTTCACAAAAGTTTTCTAAAGGTAAGGAGGAGGGTGTATATGATAAGGAATGGGAATTTGAAAACTATTTCTAAAAATATCCTGATTTCTGACTTAAAGTTGGGTAAATTCATTTATGCCTTTTGCTAGCCACACCTGAAGGACCAATACTTCAAAAAACTAAAATGTGAGGTTAAAACGATTTAAAGAGAAGATGATAATTACAAAGAACAAGATAGGTACAGAAGCATAGTAGTAAGCTTTAGGTATAGGGAGAGCACTATCTGCTTACACTGGATTGGGTGGGTGGGAGGGATTGAAAGAAAATGCCTTTACTTCAATTTCTGCAAATGCTATCTACAGAAATCATTCTAGGTTTGGTAACTCATATGAAGGCTTAAATGAGAAATAATCTAAGATTCTAATAGAGAACCACCTATAATTCTAATGCATAATTAGCTTCATCAATTTTCCTACTGTTTCTCTTAGCATTAAATTAGAATTCCTAAGAAATTTCCATTAACAACCTATATAGTCTCATCTTCTAGAAAGGGAGCTTTGTATGACCAAAGACCAGAAGCCTGGATTTCCTGATACATTATCCCATTTCCTGAATGGCTTAACAACATATATATCTTTTAACTTGGACTCTCATAAGCATATCCCTAGTATATAATTGACCACTTTCACTGCTCTTATGCAAATGATTTGTTTACCAATATTTATCTGGCATTAAGATATTCAGTGGAACTTCTGGGCTAAGATGGCCAGGGAGTTGAAGCAAGGGTCTTCTTCTCCTGACAACAAAATGATATAAAGTGCCATCAAATGACAAAAACCAAAATCATATGAGTGAGGAGGATGTACTTTAGGGCACAGCCTTGAAGGTAGGCAGGGTTTGAGCATTTAGCACTACAAGGGGGTAAAATTACACTTATAGAAGTGCAAGTTGATTACCCCTCCCCCTCACTACCTACCACACCAAAGTCAGAACAAGCATAGGGCAATCTCTAGGTTATCAGTGGCTGGCTGAAGACACCAGAGACTTATCCCTGAGGGCAGCAAGACTTGGGACCCCAGGAAGCTGAGGAACTTGGAGCTTAGGCAGAGAGATAGGGCAGAGAGGAACTACTTGGAGAAGACTCCACAGGGACTTGAAAAATAGTCTCAGGTCAAAAAAACGCTCCATAGGGGGCAGCTGGGTAGCTCAGTGGAGTGAGAGTCAGGCCTAGAGACAGGGGGTCCTAGGTTCAAACCCGGCCTCAGCCACTTCCCAGCTGTGTGACCCTGGGCAAGTCACTTGACCCCCATTGCCCACCCTTACCAATCTTCCACCTATGAGACAATACACAGAAGTACAAGGGTTTAAAAAAACAAAACAAAACAAAAAAAACGCTCCATAGTTCAATATACAGAGAGCCTGCCCTCCTCATTCAGACTTCTGATTGGGAAGGGAAGAAAAAACTAACACAGCAATGGCCACAAACACTCAAGAACCATAATCTACAACTACCAAAAAAAAAATAAGAAAAAACCTCAGATCCTAGATAACTCAACTGGAGAAAAACAGCAGACCACAGAAGCAATAGCAGAGAGTGACAAACAAGCAAACATCTAAAGTTTCCCAAAAAAAAAAAAGGAAATTAATCACAAACTCTCATAGAACTCAAAAAGGAATTCAAGAACCAAGTAAGAAAGATAGAAGAAATTTGGCAAGAAAAGTGGGAAACAGTTCAAAAAAAGAAAATAACAGTTAAAAAGACAGAACTTCCCACTTGGAGAAACATACAGAAATCACAGGAAGTAATAAATAAATTAGAGACCAAAATTGACCTGCTGGAAGCCATGAAAAGCAGGATAGATCAAACCAAAAGAAAAATCAAAAGAGCATAGCTGAAAATCAGTCTTCAAAGACTAGAATTGGGCAGGTAGAAGCTAAAGATCTCACAAGACAACAAGAATTAATGAAGGAAAATCAAAAGAATGACAAAATAGAAGGAAACATGAAATATATCACTGAGAAGATGAGTGACCCGGAGAACAGATCTAGGAGAGACAATTTGAGAATCATTGGTGTTCCAGAAATCGTGAAAAACAATAGAGGCCTTAACATCATACTACAAGAAATTATCCAAGAAAACTGCCCTGATATTCTTGAAGAAGAGGGCAAAATAGACATTGAAAGAATGCATAGATCACCCTCTACATTAAATCCTCAAAAGACAACCACAAGGAATGTAACTGCCAAATTCAAGACCTTCTTAGCTAAGGAGAAAATATTGCAAGAAGCCATAAAGAGACAATTCAGATATCAAGGAACACCAATAAGGATTACACAGTATCTAGCAACCTCCACACTAACAGACCTCAAAGCTTGGAATATGATATTCAGAAGGGCAAGAGAATTGGGTCTACAACCAAGGATCATCTACCCATCTAAACTGACTACATACTTCCAAGGAAAAGTATGGGCACTGAACAAAATAGAAAATTCCCAACTATTCCTAAAGAAAAGACCAGAACTAAATGGAAAATTTGATGTCCAAATCCAAAATTCAAGAAAAACATGAAAAGGAAAACAAGAAAGAGGGTGGATTGTATATACATATGTATATATGAATGTATGTATGTATGTATATATGTACGTATAAATATATACAAAACTGGGGGGAAAGAATGTAATAATAAGAAAAATAGGAAAACAAACAAAAAGGAATAAATTTATATTCCATAAAGAAGCATGTGGGACCAACAGGGAAAAATAATAATGCACTGTAAGGGTAAAGAGGTTAGAGAGAGGAAATATTCAATACTTAAGTGCATTGAAATCAACTTAAAGAGAGAAGAACAATTAGATCCATTGGGGCAGAGAATTGATTCACGCCCTATAGAGAAGTAGAAGGGTAACAAATGTACTGATGGGGAGGGAAATAATACTAGGAAGGGAGAGGGCTTGGGGGGGGGGAGTGCGGGATGGCTTTAAAGAACAATAAGGGGGAAATAAGAAGGGAGAGGGGAGAAAAGGAAATACAACAAGGGAGGGGATTATAGGAACTGATTAAAAACAAAACACTGGTATAGAAGGAAACAGTGAAAGAAGAAAGGACAGAACTAGGAGAGAGAATCAAAACGTCTGGGAATGCACAGTTGATAATTATAACTCTGAATGTGAATGGGATGAACTCACCCATAAAATGGAAGCAAATAGCAGAGTGGATTAGAAACCCAAATCCTACCATATGTTGTCTACAAGAAACACACATGAGACAGACAGACAGACATAGAGTGAAAATGAGAGGATGGAGCAAAATCTTTTGGGCTTCAAATGAGAAAAAGAAGGCAGGGGTGGCAATCATGATCTCTGACAGCCAAAGTAAAAACAGATAAGGTTAAAAGAGATAAGGAAGATAACTATATCCTAATAAAAGGCAGTATAAACAATGAAGAAATATCAGTACTCAATATGTATGCACCAACCGGTATAGCTTCCAAATTTCTAAAGGAGAAGCTAGTGGAACTCAAGGATGAAATAGATAGCAAAACCATACTAATTGGGGACCTCAACCTTCCCCTATGAGATCTAGATAAATGCACTGCTGGTGGAATTGTGAATTTATCCAAAGATTTTGGAAGGCAATTTGGAACTATGTCCAAAGGGTTTTAAATGATTGCCTGCCCTTTGACCCAGACATACCACGGCTGGGTTTGCACCCCAATGAAATAATAAGGAAAAATACTTGTACAAAAATATTTATAGCTACACTTTTTGTGGTGGCAAAAAAAATTGGAAAATGAGGGGATGCCCTTCGATTGGGGAATGACTGAACAAATTGTGGTATCTGTTCATGATGGAATACTATTATGCTAAAAGGAATAATGAAGTGGAGGAATTCCCAGTGAACTGGAAAGACTTTCAGGAAGTGATGGAGAGGAAAAGGAGTAGAAGGAGGAAAATGTTGTACACAGAGACTGATACAATGTGGCACAATAGAATGTAATGGATTTCTCTACTAGCAGCAATGCAAGGTTATAGGACAATTCTGAGGGGGCCTTAGGAGAAAGAATGCTATCCACATCCAGAGAAAGAACTATGGGAGTAGAAACACAGAAGAAAGACATTTCCTTGATCACATGGTTCAATGGGGATATGATTGGGGATATAGACTCTAACTGATCATCACTCTATTGCAGATATTAATAATATGGAAATATGTCTTGATCAATGATACTTTTAAATCCCAGTTGAATTGTGCACTGGCTATGGGAGGGGGGATTTAGGAGAGGAGGGAAAGAATACAAATCATGTAACCATGGAAAAATATTCTAAATTAATTAAACTTATAAAAAATTTTAAAAAGATAATCAATGTCAATTTGCCAGAATTAAATGGAAGAATGCAGTCTCCTAGATCCTTCAAAATAATACCAAATTCTTGTCTAAAAGTATATATACATATACAAGTTTAATGTAACATTACATATATATATAGGTTTTTAATTTTATATGGATTATTTTTAGTTGGAGATTATCTCCTAGGTACTAGAATAAAAGTAAACATATATATATATAGAAATGCTTATCTTAAAATTATAAAAATAAGTAATTTGAAAATCCTTATTAAAATTTTCAAAAATCCTTATTAAAATTTTTAAAAAAATTAAAAAAAATTAAACTAAAATATAATTATTTTTGTAAACTATTTAAGAAACTAAAATCTTATGTCTCTAAAATAAATATTCTAATGGCATAGTAATACTCCACTTCTTTAGGACAAATATGAAAATTAAGATGTAAGTGAAAAATATAAGCAGCAAAAATAACTATAGAACTAAAAATCATTTTTCATAAGTCACTTAGAACCTACTTACTTTTATCTAAACTCATGAAGAATGCAACCCCTTCAAAACAATAAAAATGATTATTGAATTTGTAATCAAAAGAATCTCATTAGATGACTAAGAAAAGAGATGGAGTCTATGGCCAGGCCCACATTGAAAGCAGTTGCAGGTGGGTAGTTTCTAGGTCTTCTGCTCTGCTGGAATAACATTTCACAACCCAAACTATTATCCACAATAAGACAAAAAAATACTGCTCCATAGGTTCAGAGTGCTTACGGTTAGAAAGAAAGTTGGAGCTCACCTAATCCAGTTTTTTCATTTTTTAACCAGAAATTCTAGGAAATGAGCTACTTGGAGTTACTAGACTAGTCAAGAACAGATATCCAGGACTTTTCCAAGGTCCTCAAACAATCTCAGGCTCTTTCGATCACACTATGCTGACTCTGGATGCTGTAGCATAGGATAATTTTCACCTAATTTCAAACTATTTATGTAGCTTTCCTATAGAACAGAGGAAGTATACTCTGATTTCCATGCAGTATACTAGGGATAGAAGTAACAAATAATCATGGATATTCTGAAAACAAGGAAGGAGGCAAGAAAACATAAAAACTAAATACAAAGAAAGAAAAGCACAGTATTCAATAAACCATTTAGTATAAGAACAAATGGCTTTGTGTACCCCCAAAACATCTGAAAATATTACTATAAATAGTACACTATAAAAAGTATGTTCATGATGATGCCTTAGACACTTAGAAAATGATTTAACAACCATTTATGGAGTGTTTGCTAGATGCCAGGAGCTGTGGTAAGTCCAAGGTAAACAAAAAAAGGGGGGAAGGGAAATCTCTGTTCCCAAGGAAGATATGTTATACTTGGGGAGATAACATTTAGATATCTAAATATCTAAAAGCTCTATACAGAATAGATAAAAGCAATTTGAAAGGAAAAAGCATTAATATACTCAGGGACCCAAAGAGCTCTCAAAAAAGGTGGGATTTGTACTGTCTTCAATGAATACAGTCAAATTAAGATGCTGGGTGAGAAGGGAAAGAATTCCTAGCATGGGGGACATTGAAAAGGTATAGAAACAGGAGAGGCCTGTTATGATTTTTTTTTTTAAACTTTTACCTTCTGTCTTGGAATTGATATTAAGTATCTGTTCCAAAGCTAACTTGCAATAAGGGCTAGGCAATGGGGTTAAGTGACTTTCCCAAGATCACACAGCCTGGGGAATACTAAGTCAAATATGAATCCAGAATCTCCCATCTCCAGGCCTGGTTCTCTGTCTATTGTGCCATCTCACTGATCTGAGTGTTTTGTTTGAAGAACTGCAAGTCACTGGAAGAAAGTGTGTGAAGTGGGGGGAAAAAGTATAAGAGCAATGAAAAGGTAGGAAAGAGCTAGATTATGAAGAGTTTTTACAAGTCAAATAGCGGACTTTATGTTTGATTCTGGGAGTCAGAGAGCCATTGGATCTCTTTAAGTAGAAAACTGACAGAGTCAGGGCTAAAACTTAGAAAAAACACTTGAGATGAGGATGGACTGAAGTAAGAAAAGATTTGAGGTAGGAGACATAGAAAGTAATCACACTAGCCCAGATGAGAAGTGATGAAGGCCTCTACCAAGGTGGAGGCTAAATGAGTAGAGAGAGGGAGACATTACTGTAAAAACAAGACTTTCCAATAGATTGGAAAGGTGAGGGTTAGTACAAGTTAGGAATTGAGAATGATACTGAGGTTGTAAACTTTGGTGATTGGGAGGAAGCCAGTGTCCTTGAGAGTAATAGGAATCCTGGGAAGAGAAGAGTGTATGGGAAGAAAAATTAGTTCTGAGGGAAATGTAGGGAGACAGACAGACAGACAAACTGATCTCTACTTCACATCTACTGCCCTGTCTCTATCTGAGAAACTGGACTTTTAGCTCACTTCATTCTGCATATCTGGTTCACAAGTACCTCTTGGTTTTGACTACACAGAATAATATGCCCCTGCACTAGGGTTCCCTTAATGCCCCTCTTCTTCCTTTCCTCCCTCCTTTTTAGGGTTATCTCCCCCTTTAGACCGTAATCTCCTGGAAAGCAGAGACTGTCTTTTTCCTTTTTTTTTTTAAACCCTTAATTCTGTGTATTAGCTCCTAGGCAGAAGAGTGGTAAGGGTAGGCAATGGGGGGGGGGGGTCAAGTGACTTGCCCAGGGTAACACAGCTGAGAAGTGTTTGAGGCCGGATTTGAACCTAGGACCTCCCGTCTCTAGGCCTGACTCTCAATCCACTGAGCTACCCAGCTGCCCCCAAGACTGTCTTTTTTCTTAATTGTATCCCTAGTACTTAGCACAGTGCCTGACACATCGCAGGTGTTTAATCAATATTTGTTGAACTAGAGATGGATGGATGGATAGGTACTTAGGTAAATGGATAGATAGATAGATAGATAGATAGATAGATAGATAGATAGATAGATATAGATAGATAGACATACAGACAGACAGACAGACAGACAGACGTATAAACATTGAAAAAGACTGATGCTAGGAAAGATTTAAGGGAATAGAAGGGGACAAAAGAGAATGAGATGAACAGATAAGTGTCATGAAAATAATGAATATGAGCTTGGCCAGACTTTGGGATATAGTGGGGCACAGAAGGGTCTGGAAATGCTACAATCTATGAGGTCACAATGAGTTGGACATAACTAAACAATTGAATCACAACCAAATACACAAACACACAGAGAAATCAAAAAGATAATAATCAGTGAACCCGAAAGAGTTAATGAGATTATCAACCATTAAATTATCCTGAAAATGTTATCTTAAAAGGCAGGAAAATAAGTCATACAATTTCATATATTTCCATATGAAATTAGTATTTTGAGGGCTTATATCTATTTGGAAGATGCACCTATCTAAAATGAATCATTTCTTTTACAGATTTGGTTAGTCAAGCTTTTACTGTATATAATTTTCTAATCCTAAAAATATATCTAAAATGCATTAGAAAATATAATCAAATCTATTCATTACCTACATTTCACGATATCTTCCAATAACATTAAACATTAGAGAGTCAGTTGCACACAACATAAATCTATATGGACATGAATTTTAATAACCAAATACAATATGTTTTGGCTCCTCATGCATTCATATTATCTACTTTATTATCTACTTCATATTATCTACTTTATATAAAATATTGAGCCAGAAAAAGCTCTTGCTAAATATGCAATTTAGTAGACATATGGTCTTTGCAACTGAACCATAAAATCAAGTTTTCTACTTCTGTTAACATTCCATAATGATGTGATATGGAAGGAAAAAGTATGAAATATTTGAAAGGAAGTCATTTTTATAAGCAAATGCTATAAGTATCATGATGTAAGTCTTTTGTCTCATAAACATTCACGGTAGCCAGTTTTCTTTTGGTACAAGAAAAACATTTTAAAATGAAATCAACTTTTTGTTTCCGCTTTCAAAAAAAAGCAAGTCAATACACTGTGGCACCATCTAATTACCTAAATTTATTATACTAATTTCCTAATGCATAAACTGGGACTCTTAGAATTAGATTATACAACAAAATGGTCAAAATATTTTTATGGAAAATAAAATATTTGAGTAAAAAAGAAAACAGAATATGAATATTATCACATTTTTAAAAGACTAGTATAGAGCAATAGGAAATCAGTTTTTCATAAACAAAAAGATCTTGCTAATTATAATAAGGCTGACATATTTTGCTTCCAATGAAGAAAGAAGCCAGGCAATCAAGTGAGCAAGCAAGAATTTTTTTTTGATACCATATACTTACTGGGATACAAACACACAAGTAAAACAATTCCTCACTTTAGGAAGCTTATATTCTAACAAGGCAGGCCACATGTATTTAAATAGGTACATTCAAAACACATACAAAGTAACTTCAGAAACCGTAGATCATCTCATCCATCTGAATTCTCATTCTCTCCCTCTATCTCTCTGTCTCTCTCTCTCTCTTTTCACACATACACCTCTGACAACTTATTCTGACCATCTGCTAGATCAATTTCTATCTCCTGTACACTAAATGAAAGTGTCCCACAGAGTTAGATGTAGAATAGCCTTTCTTCTCTCTTTTTCTCTCTACTTTCTTGGTGATTTCATCAGTTTCATCAGAACTACTAGATATATATAGTCGGACCTAATTTCTTTTTTAAACTCTTTAAGCCCATATTGCTGTTTTTAATAAAAATAAATTTTGGAGGCTTCATACTAAATTTAAAAGCATTTATTAATAAAGAGAAAGAAAGATAGAAATAAGGTTTCCAGCCTTTCTAACTTCAGGTAAAGTCTGGCCCAAATTTTAGCCCAGCATAGTCCCTTCCAAGCCACTGCTTGCCAAAGATTATAAACCAGATAAAAGGCCACAGTAACAGGTCATAGAAAGAGTCAGATCAGAGAGAGATATAGAAGCGAAATTCCCAAGATGGCTTTTGAAATCTAAGCTCCTCCCACCACTTCACCCCCAGATCCTTCCATTGGCCAACAACTTTGATATGTCATGCCCTCTGGCCTTCCTTGATATCATCATGCTATCATGTCATGTCATGCCAGCACCTGGGTCAGGCTGTCAGACACATGTCTCTAATTCCTATGATGAGTCTTTCTAGGACTGGAGTGGGTTAGAGGCCCCCTCGATATTTAATTCACACATGGCCACCTACCTATTGGGCCACCTCTATGTGGAAGTTCCATTAGCATATCAAACTCCCAACTCCCATTTCTTCCTCTCTTTAAAATTTCACTATCTCTATTGAGGGCACCACTATAATTCTAGTACTCTGAATCTTCTCTCTTTAGCCACCTCTACCCAATCAGATTCCAATTCTTGTCAATAATACCTCCATAATCTCTCTTACATCTATAATCACACTTGCAACCAACCTATTTTGAGGCTCTCACCACCTTTCAAATAGGCTATTACATAAAGGTTTTCTAATGGATGTCTCTCCCCTTTCCAATCTGATGTTGTCTCATCTGTTGCACCATTTTTCACCAGAAAACTTTAGCTTTAAAATAGATTTTGTTCTTTGTTCTATTGTGTATACTTCAAGATTAGGATAATAAAAGTGACTCAAAGAGTGCATAGTTGCCAAAATAATGTTTCTAAAACGCAGATCTGACAAGTCACTCTCAGGCCACAAAATCTTCAGAACTGTCTATAGATTTTTATGGACCTAATCCATTCCCTTTAAATCATAATTCAATTCAATAAGCACTTAAGTGTCTACTAAGTAAATGGCACTGAGAAACAAAACATAAAACCATGCCTGTCCATGAGGAATATGCATTGTATTTGGTGGTATAAGTATGGAATTGGGATAAATCAAGGATCACTAAGCACTCATCTTGGAAGGAGACTGGAAACCAACCCCATGGAACCCTGAGAGAATTCTATTTGGGAGGGGCCAGCAGCAAGAGGAGTTTGGAGGAGTCTTAACTGTCACTTCACTCCTAACCCGACTGGGATGCTGGGGGGTTGTTCCTGGTTGGGAGGTTTTTATTTTTGGGTGGATCCTGAGTGAATTGGGCTCCTCTGTACTTTCATTAATGATTATTGGGCGATCACAACTACCAACATCAATTCCTACTCTCTTCATTTACCAACAAAGAAGATATTGAATAGCACACTTCTCCAATTTGGCCAGAGAGCTCGAACTGCTGGAGGAGTAGGCTTGATTGGGGGAGGGGGAGGTCCCTTCCCTGATCCTGCTTGAATCAATTGATCCTGTTACTTCCCTTTTATATTAGTTTAGAAATATTTGATAGGAGACTGTACAGGGAAGAGAGTTAGCTACTGTGACCAAGCCACAGAAGAAATCCAGAGCTGCTTTCTTGGGGAGAAGACATAGCTGAGAGTGAAGTTCATTCTTTCTCTCCTTCTCTCCTCCCTTGGTTCCCCTATACCTTTTCCCCCTGTACCCTGAATTTAATTTATCATTTAATAATCTCCTGATAATTTGATACTTAAAGAGTCTGGAGCAGTTACACTGTGGGGGGGGGGGGGAAAGGAGAGGTGACTGATCTTGGGGCTGAGGGGCAGATCATTACCTGACTCCATCTTGAAGGGCAAAAGCCAATTTGAACTTAGGAATTGGGGAGGCTTGTCTCAACAGGGCTGGCTCTGAGGGTGGGATCCAACCCATTAGGGTCACAACTGAACCCCAACACCTTCCTTCAACATCCCCACTATAGCTTTGCCAGTTTGCGAACCTCTTTGAATTTATTCCCTCCTATGTCTTCTCCAGGGGTGGGGGTAAGGTGTTAGCTATACTGGTCCATTGAAAGCTAACAAAGGGAGTCTAGATACACACACCCCTACCATCAAATACTCACCCTCATACAGTGGGGACAAAGAAGAAACCTAAGATCAGCAAGCAGATAAAAGGGAATCCAAACTCTGGGTTGGAGTGCCTCATCCCTATTTTAACAAAGAATAGAAGCAAGGCATGAACTAAGGAGAGAAAGACCTCACAGGAAGACAAAAAACAAATATTGGGGGACAGGACTAGAAGTGGACTTGTTGAAAGAACAAAGAAATGTGGGACCAAGGATAAGTGAAAAGACTTAAGTTGACTATATAATTACGGGTAATATAACTCTGTACCTGTAACTGTCTTCTTGCATAGTATATACCCTAGAGAAAATCATCTGTGTACTTTTCTTGCACTCAAAATATATAAATGAATAATAATTAAACTGCAAACAGTTGCTATAGTCCTGGGAAGTATTTGATGCCCTTGCCCAACTACAAATATCACCAAAGATAAATGGAGAGAGAAGGAAGTAAGGCAAAGAAAATAGACATTGAGACAACGGAAATGAATCTCCCATAAAGGCATTAAGAATAAAGAAAAGCTGCCAGATACATAATGCGCTCCTTTCTTTTTTATCAGGAAGTAAGTTCCCCAAAGTCTCCTCACTCACCCTAAGCCTTGCCTCTTAATTCACTGGAAAAAAACAAACTAGGCCATTCACTAGGAGCTTCCTCTTCTTCACCTCAAATAACCTAGATGCCATACATCACTATCTCCTCCTTCAGCCCTGTTTTATATGAAGAGGTAGCCCTTCTCTTTGCCAAGGCAAACCTCTCTACAGGTAGAAGTAATTCTATTCCAACCAATCTTTTCCAAAATATTGCTCCCACTATCATCTCTACTCTCATATATCTTTAGTCTCTCTGATTACTGGACATTTAACAACTACCTACAAACAAGCCCATCTATCACACACTTTCAAAAACCTTTCACTGGATCTGTTCATCCCCACTGGTTACTGTCTTATATCTCTTCTCCGTTTTATGGTTAAACTCCTTGAGAAAGTCATCTATAATCTATAGTCACCTATAATCAATGCCTCCACTTTTCCTCTCACTCTATCATCTCTATAGCAATAGCTTCTGAACTTGTCACTCAACCCAAACCTAATGCCTGTTCCTCTAACCTCATCTTTCTTGATCTCTCTGCAGCTTTTAACACTATTGATCACCATCTTTTCTTTTAAACTCTTTTCTCTAAGTTTTTCATGAAAATGATCTCTCTAGTTTCTCCCCTACCTGACTATTCCTTCTCAGCCTCTTTTCCTGGATCTTTATCTAGGTATACCCAATTGCCATGGGTGCTCCCCATATTGTATCATAGGTCCATTTCTCTTCTCTATGTACTATTTCACTTGGTGATCTCATTGTTATCTGCTGATTTGATTATCATCACTATGCTAAGGACTCACAGATCTATTTATCTAGTCCTAACTTCTGGATTTACATTTCCAACTGCCTATTAGACATTTCAAACTGGATTTCCTAAAGACTTCTCAAACTAAACATGTTCTATACTGAACTCATTGTAATTTACCACAAACCTTCCCTTTTCCCTACTCCCTTCTTACTATCAAGGGTATTTCCATCTCTCACTCATTTAGGCTCACAAAGTACATATGATCCTAATTGCTTTACTTTCTCTCACCACTCCAGGTCCTCCATCAAGCAAACAGATGCTGCTCCACAATTGTATCTTTTATTTCTCCTCCAAAATTAGACTCCAGTTCTTTGCCAAATCCTATCAATTTTACCTTCCTAATATCTCTTGAATGTCCTCTCTCCAAAATCCTGTTTGGCCTTCAAATCTCTTTATAATCAGGCCTCTCAAACAAGATACTCCATCTCCTGAACCTAGGCATTTTAATTGGCTTTCTCCCATGAATGGATTTATCTCCTTTCTCATTTGTGTCTCCTAGCATCCCTGCCTTTCTCCAAAATCCCACAGCTAAAATCCTATATTCTAAAAGGTCTTGTTTTAGTTTCTCTGTGATACTACAGACTTCCTGGATCCCTCAGGTGGAAATGATTTCTATTTATATGGTCTGAGCACTTTATATTTCTACTATAATTTGTCACCTGCTAATTTGTAAAACACATGTATACATAAATAATTTATAATATGTGTGCATGTTTTATCTCTATATATACATGTTTTATTATCCAAATTTCATTTCTTTGAGGTTAGGAATACCTCTTTATCCTTGTATCTCCTCCAGTACACGCCACATGCATTCAATTTTTTTTCTGTAATGACAACTTGGAAATGACTTTACCAATAATCTGGAATAATGACCATTTTCTGATAGCTTTACCAATAATCTTGAATAGGTGGATGGCCTTTTCTGGAAACATGTAACTTACCTGATGAAATGTGTAGCAGGAAAGCTATATTTCTGTCAAACTACTACAAACTGAATCATATTTCAAATGCTTTAGAATACTTTTTTACTGATAAATAATTCTGCTTTAAATTATAGTGGAATAGTCATTGCCTTATTTATCAATTTCATAGATGTTATGGGTTTATTTTGTATCCTGCAACTTTATCTGCAAAGAGTGATAGTTTAGTCTCCTTAATGTCTATCTTAATCCCTTCAATTTCTTTTTCTTCTCTAATTCCTACCACTAGAGTTTTTAGTACAATGTTAAATAATAGAGGTGATAATGGGCATCCTTGCTTGACTCCTGATCTTAATGGGAAGGCTTCTAATTGCACATGATGCTTGCTGATGGTTTTAAATATATGCTATTTATTATTTTTAGGAAAGGCCCGTCCATTCCTATACTTTCTAGTGTTTTCAATAGGAATGAGTGTTGTATTTTGACAGAGGCTTTTTCTGCATCTATCAAAATAATCATGTGATTCCTGTTGGTTTAGTTGTTGATATGGTCAACTATGTGGATGTTTTTTCTAATATTAAACCATCCTTGCAATCTGGTATAGATGCAAGCTGATAATAGTGAATAATCCTCATGAAAAATTGCTGCGTCTTTTTGCTAGTATTATACGTAAGATTTTTGCACCTATGTTCATTAAGGAAATTGGTCTGTAGTTTTCTTTCTCTATTTTTGGTCTACCTGTCTTTGGAATCGGTACCATATTTGTATCATAAAAGGAATTTGGTAAAACTCTTTCTTTGCTTGTTTTGACGAATAGTTTGATTAATATTGGGATTAGTTGTTCTTTAAATGTTTTGATAGAATTCATTTGTGAATCCATCTGGCCCCAGGAATTTTTTTTAGCGAGTTCCTTGATGGCTTTTTCAATTTCTTTTTCTAAGATGGGATCATTTAAGTATTCTATTTCATGTTTTGTTAATTTAGGCAATTTATCTTTTTGTAAATGTTTGCCCATTTCATCTAGATTTTCATATTTATTGCCATATAATTGGGGAAAAAATTTCTTTAAAATTGCCTTAATTTCCCCTTCATTAAGGGTGAGGTCTCCCTTTTCATCTTTGATACTATTGATTTGTCTTCTTTCTTTTTTATTCCATTAATTAGTACTTTATCTATTTCATTTGTCTTTTCAAAGTACCAGCTCCAAGTCTTATTTATTAGTTCAATAGTTCTTTTACTTTCAATTTGATTAATTTCTCCTTTGATTTTTAGGATATCCAATTTAGTTTTTATCTGGGGATTTTTAATTTGTCCTCTTTCTAGTTTTTTAACTTGCATGCCTAATTCATTGATTTCTTCCCTGTCTGATATATTACATATGCATTCAGGAATATAAATTTTCCCCCTGAGTATTTCTTTGGCTACATTCCATAGATTTTGATATGTTGTTTTCTCATTGTATTCTCTTCAATGAAATCAATAATTGTTTCTTTGATTTGTTCTTTGACTCACGAGTTTTGAAGAATTTGATTATTTAGTTGCCAATAAATCTGCCTTTCCATAAACCCTTATTATGATTTTTATTGCAGTATGATCTGCAAAAACTGCATATATATTATGTCTGCTTTCCTATAATTGTTTGCAATATTTTTATGTTCTCATAAATGGTCAATCTTGTATATGTGCCATGTTCTGCTGAAAAGAAGGTATAATCCTTTTTATCCCTCTTTATTTTTCTCCAGATATCTATTAGCTCTAATTTTTCCAGCCTTTCATTCACTTCCCTCACTTATTTCTTATCCACTTTTTTATTTGATTTATCTAGTTCTGATAGGAGAATGTTGAGGTCCTCCACTAGTATGGTTTTACAACCTTTTTCATCCTTAAGCTCCTTTAGTTTCTACTTTAGAAATCTGAATGCTGTACTGTTTTGTGCATATATGTTGAGCACTAATATTGTTTATACCACCTTTCATCAAGATGCAATTACCTTGGGGCAGCTGGGTAGCTCAGTGGAGTGAGAGTCAGGCCTAGAGACAGGAGGTCCTAGGTTCAAACCTGGCCTCAGCCACTTCCCAGCTGTGTGACCCTGGGCAAGTCACTTGACCCCCATTGCCCACCCTTACCACTCTTCCACCTATGAGACAATACACCGAAGTACAAGGGTTAAAAAAAAAAAAGATGTAATTACCTTCTTAATCTATCTTATGCCCTCTGGAGGCTTCTTTTCTACACTATTGATAGCCTGGATTAAGCCAGATAAGCTGATCTGCAGAGCTGGATGTGCCCTGAGGCCAAAACCTTCAGAGGCAGAGGCCCAGGATGGAGGACCAGGCTGCCCTTCTCTCTGCCCCTCTCCTCCAACTGCCTCCCTGCTGGCTGTGGTCAGAGCCCTGAGCCTGGAATAGCTGTGGTAGCAAGGCACTCCCTCCAGGCTGGAGACCTCACCCCAAGAGACCCCATCAACCACATGAGTCTAAGTACAGTAGGTGGGGACAGGTCCTGGGACCTTCCTTCTTTTTTTACTTAAACCTGAGAATTAAACCTTCTCTGCATACCTTTTAAGTTGAATGTAGAAGGAGGGTCCCCCAGCTCTATCCTAGTATAATAGTTGGTTTTTTGCCTTCTTCGAAGCACTTTGTTTTTGATTGGTGTGGAAGATTTTTCACAGAGGAAATTATTTTTGCTGCTTCTATGCTGCCATCTTGACTGCGCCCCAAACCAGTATTTTACATATAAAGAGCTTTACATATAATTTGTTTGATGCTTCTGGACAATCCCAAAGAGTGAAGTATAGATTTTTTTTTCATTTTACAGGTGAGGAAACTGACTCAAAGATTTAAATAATTTTCCCAGGTCACATATATTTTCTAAGTGCCAGATTTTATGCTCTTTTCACCATACTATGCTTCCTCGTCAAATAACTACATGACTAAATGAGTGAATATACTGACTTCTCATTTTTGCTCATATTGTTTTTCCTACATGAAGTGGCTGATCTGCCTACCCCTCCACTAATTTATATTCATCATTACTTTAAAATTCAGCCTAAGATCTCTCTTCTCTAAAAATGATCTTCTCTAGCCCAACTCTAGATTTGTTACTGCCTTTATCCAACTTCCTTGAGCATTTTTTATGTAACTTAAGACTATATTTCCAGACATTTCTTTTTCTTCCCCCCAAGTACCATATATATATATATGTTTTGTCTATTGTGGCATGAGTCTAGCAGCATTAGGGGTCAGAGATCTTTAAATATGGTGATTCTCAGATCCCAGAGCCTCAGGATGAAGTTCTGAGAATTTAGAATGAATTCCCTTTTTTCAACTTCCTTATTTTTCTTCTAGGCTCTGTTTCAGTGCCCCATCCTTCTTGTAGCCTCTCTCAATCCATCCCAGTTCCTAAGCTGTTCATATTTCTGCCTTAATTAGCACAGTTCAGTGGCTAGTGTTCCTTCCAAAGTCAAACATTTGTTTGAATTCCACCTCTATTATTCAATAGCTGAGTGACCATAGACAATATGCACATAACCTCTCTATGCCTTGGTTTTCCCATTTGTAAAAAGGAAAGAATACCTGTAAAATCTTTCTCACATTGTGGCTATAAAGATCAAATTTGATACTATTTGTAAAGTGCTTTGCAGATTTAAAAACACAATATAACATTAGCAGTAGCTGCTTTATTTATAAAGTGTTTTAAGGTTAGCAAAGCCTCCTTAGACAAGATATTGTAGCTTTTGTTTCTGGCCATTTTTCTGGCTTTTTGTCATTGGAATGCTTTCCATTTTTATCTCCACTTGCTGCCTATCCTGGCTTCAAATCCCAGCAAAATCTTCACCTTCTACAAGAGCTTTCCTGAAAAAGTTATTTGTATCCCCAGAGATAAGAACAATGCCTGACACATAGAAGGTACTTCATAAATGCTTATTGGCTAACATAGTCTATCTCCTTTGATGTTCACTACAATCCTGTGAGGTCACTGTTATTATTATGCTCCTTTTAAGGAGAAAGAAACAAGGCCATACAATAAAAAATCCAAATTCAGAGCTTCCTAATTTTTAAGTACTATGTCCTTAGCTATCTTTAGGGCCTTCTTTACTCTCTACCTTATGTTATGCTTATGTGTACTTACTCCTACATAGACAGGAAATGTTTTGTTTTAGGTTGTGTTTCCCCCAGTGCGTGGCACAGTTACCACAACAGATGCTTAATAAATGTTTTCTGAATCTCATTATGACATATCCCTATTTTAGTGGACTATCCCACTCAAATCCCAATTTCTATGTTTGTCTTTCAAGACCCTCTATTATGTGGTACATAGAAAGTCTTCAGTTTTACTTGAGCCTGGTACCCTCTGTTGCCATCAGAGTGGTCTAGATCTTCTATACCATGGATGGTATGCTGACTTATCTTTCTGCTTAAGTTTTGCTTTCAGCCAGAATGATTGACTATTGCCATTCCTACCTGAAGGAGGATACAATATCCTTTATGTAATATCAAATTACATAAAAGGAAATACATGGTAGATTAAAATATCTATTTTAATGCCAAAATAAGCATTTCAGACACCATTTCTAAAAGGATGAAAGTTGAAGAACATTATTTTTTTCTTTTCTGACATCTACTGGAAAATACAATTAGTTAACTGACTTCATACTATAACTATGCATGTTAAATTATCCTTTTACAATATTACCCAAAACTAGGTTCCTGAATGGCTTAACACAGATTTAGTTTGAATATTTTTTAGCAGACATAACTTTAACTAAGCCAGATTTTTCAATCTAATCATTAAGTATATGTAATTTTTTCAAGTATCAGTTTCCTGAGAATATGGAAGAAAAAACAAAAAGGCATGTTAAGTATGAATCTAAATTGCTTCTCACATTTCCCAGGGCAAGAGCTTTCATAATGTACAGCTGACACTAGCTGTCATCATATGATAAAATTAACTCCTCCGGGTAATAAGGATTCTCAACAATTAACATGTTATATTCACCAACTATATCAAGTAAGATAAATAATCACATAATTTTAAAAAGTGAAAGCAAAGGAACACTTTATGTGATGAATGAAAACTAAGTTAGTGACATTTAAATTATAACTAAAGGCATTAGTTTAAAACTAAATGAAAAGGGGCCAAATATCTTTCTAAGGATACATGAAAGCTATTAATGCTTAAAATTGCACTATTTAAAGCTTAAAACTATTAAATGTCAATAGCTTAAAAGTTCACTGAGATATTGGAGATGCTTGTATCACTTTCTCAGGAAAATTTACTTACAACATAAAAAAATGTTACTGTAGCAGAAAAATCACAAAAAGTCAGAAAGTTCTGCAACTTTCATTTAATAAACATTTATTAAGTACTCATCATATGTGCAAGTCACTAGAGATAAAAAGACAAAAACAAATCATTCCCTGCTCTTAAAGAGCTAAAGGGGAGGGAAGGCAGTCCATAAAGTACAAAATACATACCAAGAAATAAATGCAAAGTAAATAAAAAGTAATTTCAAGAGGGAGAGAATGCTAATAACTGGAAGAATTTCTGAACGGCTACATGTAGTAGGAGGTGGTCCACAGCAGGTAGAGATTCTACAAGGTGAGGCTGAGGAGACCATCAGCTAGGTTCCTCAGTGGGCAAGAGAACAAAAATCCAAAGAAGAGAATTGGAATGTTGTGTCCTGGGTGAACCAGCCTTCTGTCAGATATAAGAACAAGAGAGTACAAAAAGAGGAGAAATAGAAAGCTAGAAAAGTAGTTTAGGCTAGAATCAAATTGGGAAGGGTTGGTCAAGGAAAGTGGCAATGGTGTAAAATACAAAAAGAATAAATAAAACTTTTTAAATAACCAAAATAAGAGAAAGAATGATTGTAATGTAAATAAAAGGGATCCATCAAACAATCAATGTCTACTACATGACAAGTACTATGCTAAGCAGAGAAGATATAAATTAATTTATATATTTGTATTAGTTGCTATAACAGTATAGAAGATATAATAATATGTTTACATTAATACATACAATATGTTACATATATACTATACTGTATATTAGATATTAAGGAAGAGACAGAGAGAACTATGCTAAGCAATGAACAATGAATAAAAGAGAAGAAAATAAAGCAAAAAACAAGAGAAGGTTGGTTTAATGGAATTAAATCAAGATTTTAGTTTTTGTTGTTATGTATCTATATGTCTAAACATCCTAGGGAACTCTACATATCCAGAAAAACAAATATTTTGGTAGCTAAGCCACTTTCTCTTAGAATTCTTTCAAAGGGAGAGAGGACAGAATCTGGTCAGTCATTACTTGGTGAGGAAACAACCACACATGCAGCTATACAACTTTCTGCAATTGATCATCATAAGGAAATGCTTGGGAGCACTGAAAGAGGAAGAGACTTTCCAAGAGTTTCACAGCCATTATGTGTCAAAGACAGGGCCTGGACTCTGGTTTTCTAGCCTGTGAACCTGGCTCTCAATCCACTTTGCTATGTTGCTTTTCTAAAATTAATTATGATCTGATTTTATTCTATTATCAAAATAGAACGAATCCAATAATCAGAGTTAACAAACTTCCCATTTTGAACCTGCTTTTTGGTGACATTTAAGTCCATTTTCCAAAGTTCAAAGGTAAGTACATATTTCACAATTTTAAAGATGACTTTTAACAAATTTTCAAGGAAATGATAGAGGGGAAAACAAATTATAACATGCCTTAAAAATCTAATCTAACATAAATAAAAGGACACAAAAATATGAATTCTAAGACTTGGCAAGACATTCAAACTTCTCTTACACCTCTTATAAGAATATATTACTTAAATTGCTATATTCCCCAAAAATCCTATTCTAAACTACTACTCCGTGACAACAAAAACAACAACAAATAACAACTACAACTATTATTACTACCATCACCACCACTACCACTACCACCACAACTATTTATTCAAGTTTCTAGTTGGCAATTTCAAAGTATACTCTTGTAGATAGAAAAGGGAGCTAGGGAGGCCAAAACCTTCTGCATTTATACATCCCACACAATCTTGCATCTGCATTTGATTAGGTTTTTTTTTTTACATGAATGCATTTTCTCAGGTCAATAGAAGGAAGTCTCCATCCTCTTGACACTCCTTTTAGCTTCCCCTATAGAGAAATGTTAAACCATTTGGAAAAGCACTGTTTTTTACTTAAAAGAAAGGTCTGTTTCTTCAGTTATGCCTGCTTTGGTCATTTGTGAATAGTTATTCAAAAGAAAATCAAGTGGCAGATTTGTCAGGGAAAAACAAACATTTCCAAATATGATGTCTTCTCTTGCTTCTAGATACAAGGGAAATGAAGTCATTTCAGTAAAATTTATTTTAAACCCTTACCTTCTATCTTAGAATTAATACTGTGTCTTGGTTCTAGGGCAATAACAGTTAGGCAATGGGGATTAAGTAACTTGCCCAGAGTCATGCTTTAAGAAAGTGTCTGAGGCCAGATTTGAACCTAGGATTTCATATCTCTGGGCCTGACTCTCAATCCACTGAGCAATGTAGCTGACCCCTAATTTCAGGACAATCACTGTAAATGAAGGATACAAGTCCCCCCCCCCCCCATCCTTAAAATTTAAATATTCGGATAAATCAAAACAAAAAATGAAAGAAAAGCAAAACAAAATATTAGCTAAGAAATACCAAAATTATCTTCAATCTATCTACAAAATACTTTATAGATATTAAAAATTTTAATTAAAATCTCCTAAACATGCTGAGGTTCAGAAAAAGAAGTTGCTCAGTTCTTATGCTGGCAAGTCACAAAGAATCACTTTTTGCATTCAAGTCAGTTTTACATAAACAGATTTTTCTTTATGATTTTTTTGTAATATTTATGATGTTCTTGTCCAAAGAAATATCAAGAAATAAAACCATCAAAACATAACCTGTGAGGGTCCATTTATAGAGAAGCCTATTCTGTTGTAGTATATAAGTAGCTTCCAGATAAAAAAAACTTAGGTCTAAAACCTGCCTCTAATACATATTGACTATGTCATTAAGCAAGTCATTTAACTCTCAATGTCCATAGGCAACATTCTTTATTAAAAAAAAAACAACCAAAAATTTTATTAATATCTTTTGTTTTTGCATCACATAGCTTATCTAGTATTCTGCCCTCTTGCTCCTTCTACAAAGTCATAATTTGTAACAAAGAATTTTTTTAAAAAAGGAAATAAGGAAATAATTCAACAAAACCAGTGATACATTGGTAAAAACATCATTTACAATGTTTCACTCCTGTGGACCCTGACTTCTGCAAAGGAATGAGAAGTGTCTTCCTATATCATTTCTTTAGGACCAATCACATTCTTTATACTTTCACAAGATTCTGTTTTTTTCAGTTACATTGTTATTCTCACTGTGCAGGATCTTTTCCTGGTTTTGATTACAGCATTTTGCAGTAGTCTTGCATAAGTCTTCTCATGTTTCTTTTAATTATATCCATCATTTCCTTCAGTACAATAATATTGCATTACATTTGTGTTACACAATTTGTTTGGTTATTCCCCAAATAATGGGCATCTTTTTTTGTTTCTACTACTTAAGTAGCACCCAAAAATGGTACTATAAATGTTTTAGTGTAAATAAAGTTTTTCTTCTTATCAATGACTTTCTTGGAATATTTATCTAGCAGAAGAATTCCTGAGACAAAGGTTAAGGACATTTCAGTTACTTTATTTACATTATTCCACATTGCTTTTCAGAATTATTGTACCAATCCCTTCCTGCTCCAACAATAATCTGTCATTCATCCTCTTTGCCAATTCGTTGGATGGGGTGAAACATCCAAGTTGCTTAGGCTTCTATTTATCTTATTATTAGTAATTCAGATCATTCTTTCATATAGTTGTTAATTTGCAATTCTTTTTTTGAGAACATCATTGTTCATATCCTTTGACTATTTTATTAGGGAATCACTTTTGGGCATATATTTTCATTAGTTATCTCTATGTTTTGGCTATTAAAACTTCATCAGTTTTTGGAGGAATTCCATGTGAATTGGAATGGCCTCCAGGAATTGACTCAGAGTGAAAGGAGCAGAACCAGGAGAACATTATACACAGAGATGGATACACTGTGGTAAAATCGAATGTAACGGACTTCTGTACTAGCAGCAATGCAATGATCCAGGACAATTCTGAGGGATTTATGGAAAAGAACACTACCCACATTCAGAGGAAGAACTATAGGAGTGGAAATACAGAAGAAAAACAACTGCTTGAACACATGGGTTGATGTGGACATGATTTGGGATATAGACTCTTAAATGACCACCCTAGAACAATTATCAATAATATGGAAATGGGTCTTGATAGATGACATAGGAAGAAACCAGTGGAAATGTGTGTCAGCTACAGGGTGGGGGTAGGGGGAGAGGGAAGGGAGAGCAAGAAAATGAATCATGAAACCATGGAAAAAATTTTTCTAAAAAATAAATAAATGAACTTTATCAGTTTTAATTGAATTTATTGTGGAATGTATTTAAGATGTCAGTCCAAGCCTAATTTCAGTCAGTCAGCTTTACAACTGTCCCAGCGGTTCTTCACAAATGAGAAGTTATTTGCTAGGGATTTTATGTTTTATGGGTTCATTTAACACTAGACTTTAGTTCAATTATTTCTAATTCTTTCTTGTCTCCTGGTCTGTCCTACTGATCTACTTTTTCACTTCTAATCAGTGCTAAACAATGTCAATGATTGTTGTTGAATATCTGGAAGTGCTGTATTTTCTACCTTTTCAAGCAATACTTTTAAAAAGATTTCTTCACTGAGAGTTGCCTATAGAAGGGAAATCACAGGTCCTGACAAAACGAGGTGGGTTGAAGGAGACTACCTGCAAACTCAGAGACCAAACCAAGCCAACCACAAAGGAAAACTTGATTCAAAGATTAAAAAGCAATGAAGCTAATTTTCAAAATATTTTTAAGTTTAAGATAATTAAGACTTTAAAATACCACACAGTCTGTTAATAAAAATAGATTTGCAAATGGGTGTTTTCTGCATGAGGATTTTGACATGTTAATGTGTTCATCTTTAATATTTAAAGACAACATAATTTCAAATTAATCTCTTTTTTAAAAAGCCTCTGTTTTGTTGATCATAAAAGATTCATATGCATTTTTGCATTTGACCCTCACATCAGTCTGTGAACTGGGAAAGTCATTATTGTCCATATATTACACTTGAGGAAAGTAACTGTGTCTAGAGCACAATGAGATCAAGAATCCTAATCTTCACATCTCGATGATAGCTTTTTCCATTCAAGTATGATGACTTTCTTTACATTATGTACTTACTTCCCTGTGTGTAAGAAATGTCCAACTTTTTTCAAATTAGCATGCATCTTTTTTATACTTTATATACACATGGAAAAATGTATAGATTTAATCTATTAAATTTAACTATCAAATGTCTCAGACTCTACAAGATTTGAACAATTGAAATGATATCCAACAAAAAGTTAACTACAAAATAGGCTTGGGAAAAAATAATTCGGTGCAGCAATGTAGGTAAAGATAACTGCCTCTAGCCAGAAGAACACTGTACACAGAGAGTGATACACTGTGGTAAAATCGAATGTAATGGACTTCTGTACCAGCAGCAATGCAATGACCCAAGACAATTCTGAAGGATTTATGGAAAAGAATGCTACCCACATTCAGAGGAAGAACTACAGGAGTGGAAACAGAAGAAAAACAATTGCTTGAACACTTGGGTTGATAAGGACATGATTGGGAATGCAGACCCAAAAAGACCGCACCAATGTTAAAACCAGTGGAAATGTGAGTTAGCTACTGGGGGTGGGGGGTTTGTTTGAGGGGGTGAAGGGTAAAGTAAAAACATGAATTATGTAACCATGGAAAATTTTTCTAAAAATAAAAAATAAAAAAATAAATTATATTCAATTTTTTGGAAATAAAATAAAATATATATATACATATATATGTATATATATAAGATAACTGCCTCAAAAGATGTGTTTTTGAAAATAAGACTACAATTTAGAATCAAGTCTTTTTAGCTTATGTGTCTCACTGCCCAAACACTTTGAAAAAAAATCTTAAAAGCTCTTTTGTATCATATTCAATGTTTTCAAGAACCAAAATAAGAAGAAAAAAGTAATGCACAAACTATGGACTAGTTTGTAAAAAATTCTTTGAGATTCTCAATATGCCTAAAATTTATAATGTCATGCATAACAAGAATTAAGATAATCTAAAGTGGCATTGATTGTCACAATTTTAATTTGTCTAGCACTGTCAGAATTTCTTTTCTGTTGGTAATGCCACTACACTGATGACTCACTATGGATTTTTATAACTGGGTTATAAAATTACAGTTTTAAGAAGAGTCAATTAGATGTCATAGTTCTTATTACAATCACTAGATTTGTTTTCTGCCCTAAATCTTGGCTAATTAAATTCAGATTTACCTTCCACCTTAGAATCAATACTACGTATAGGTTCCAAGGCATTAGAGCAGTAAGGGCTAGGCAATGGGGGTTAAGTGACTTTCCCAAGGTCACAAAGCTAGGAAGTGTCTGAGGTCAGATTTGAACATAGGACCTCCCATCTCTAGGCCTGGCTCTCAATCCACTGAGCTACCCATCTGCCCCCTAAATTCAGATTTTATTTAAAATTCTATTTAAATTTTAATCAATGAGACTCTTCCATTGAATTTTCATGCAATTGTTTAAACTTGTCTACTTCCTTTTTTGTGTGTGTGGCCTTCCTAGTGTGCAAGAGCTCAAACAAAAGTTCTGAGTAATCAAAATACTCTTAATCTTAATCTGGAAAAAAAAAAGGCTACAGAGATTATTATCAAAGCAGGTTTAATAGGTAAGTGGAACTACTGGAAACATGTTTCTCTTCTCATTCCTAGTCTAGTCCTTTTATAGATATTCTAAAGAAAGTCAAAATCTATGTTCCATTTCTTTAAATGAACTCTGAATTTTGGTCATGAAAACAGTAATACAAAAGGAAGAAGCTTAGAGATAGGAAAAATTAAGACAGCACCTTCTTCTATGGCTCGACTTGGTATTACAAAGAACTCTTCCCCAATAAAATGAAACCTTTAGTGCTCTAAATGAACCTTTATTGATGTTGTGCTATCATTTGCTTAATTTTGCTTCCTATTTGAGTGAATGATGTAAATGAATACAACTACTGATATAACTGAACCATAACAGATAATAAATAATTAGTATGCCTTGTACCTTGGGGAAAGTGTTTCACTACTTTGGTGCAGTTGCCATAAAACTAAGGATATGAAATATCTTTAAAATTAATTCTATAAGGAATTCAATCTGAAAACCTATACTGAGAAAGAAACATAAAATGAAAAAATTTCCTTGGAAGTGCCCAGAGTAATTTCCTTTTTATATTGGAACACCTGTATTTGCCTAAGGTCTTGGAATAAAAGTGCAAGTATGTTATTTCTGAGACATGCCAATAAAAAGGCAGGATATACAAAAGTATGTTTGTGGGCCTATAGGGCAATACTATGCATGATGAAACACACATAACCTAGAGCACCACATATTAGGAACAGATTTTTGACTAGCATCAGTTTACCTCTTTGTAGCATTCTTTCCTCATAACAAACTGATTCCAATTTCATTATTTGAATGCTTTGGCTTGACACTCAAGGCTTAATAAAATGTGCTGTGTTTTTGTCTTTCTTTGAATTCCAAGCACAGTGCCTAATACATGCAAAGCACTTGATTACTTCTCTTTTACTTATTATGCACTTCTACAACCTTTCTTTCCCCCTCTAGCCAAAATACTATTGCCTATGTTGACAAACATATTCTGCTTTTCAGTTTTAATTTAATTTAATTTAATTGTGCCTTCCACATTTGTGGAGGGAAAGACTATGACTTCAGGTCCAATGAAACGATCTAGACAATTATATGATTATCTTCCCTATTTTTCAAGGTCCACTTCAAATCCCTCCTTCTGTCTTCTTCTATGAAACCTCAAACTTTTTACGGTCTAATATCTCCCATAATACAATACATATTGAACAATATATCTAATATAAAAAGAATTTATAACACTTATTTGGTAATCACTCAATTGATTAAGCAACAAGCTTTCAATAAGATCTACTCTGTACAAGGAACTGGATAGGCTAGGGGCTGGAGATTCAAAGAGAGAAGTGAAACAATTCCTCTCCTAAAGAAGAAAACTGTAGGTGTGGGTGTTGGTGTGGGTGTGGGAGAGATCTGTATGTATGTATGTATGCATACATACACATGAACAAATATACAATTATAAAAAATATTTGGTGATTTTCACAAGGAGGGCAGTAGCAGATGATCAGGAAAAGATTGGGGAAAATGCTAATAATTGAATTATGATTATAATAGGTATAGGTGAGGAAAGGGTACATTCCTGCAAAGGAGGATGGCCAGAGTAAATACATGGTGGTTTGAAAAGAGAGCGCCATGCATGAGGAACAATAAATAACAAGGACAAATTGACAAAACTATACAAAGTATGAAGGGGAATAATGTGTCATAAGGCTAGGTTGTGAAGGATTTTAAATGCCAAATGGAGGCATTTACATTTGATTCTACTTAGAAGTAATAAGGAGCTATAAGAGTTTACTGAAAAGGGGAGTGACATGGTCAAACCTACAATTCTGGAAAGTTACTATGGCAGATATGTCTCAGAAAATGGAGTAAAGTTGAGGAGAGCTTAGCTCAAGGCACAGAAACTAGTTAGGAGACTGTTGCAATAGTTCAGGTGAAAGGCAAGACACACGTTGATTGGGTGGAGAGAAAATCATATGTGCAAGAGGTATTGTAGAAGTATAAAGTATAAGATCAGATTAGATAACTGACTAAATATATGAATTGGTTGAGGATGACATCAAAATTACAATGTTTGACTGGAAGGATTAAGTCTTGAACAGAAGAAAGGAAGTTAGGAAAAAGAAAGGGTTCAGTCTCCAGATCTATTTATCATCTCTGATAAGGACTGCTTAGTTGATAAGAAAAGTAATGGACAGGGGTGAGGATCTTGACTGTTCCTAAGAAGTGCCATAGAATCACAAGTTTATTATATGAAAATTCAAATTCCCTTTTACCTACAAGCACAAAGAGAGTTTTACAGCTTTGTAGACATTGCAATTAGCTTAGACAACACACAGAAACCACAGAAATTTCAAGGTGAAGATAAGAACCAGGCTGGACCTTCAGCTATGTGATTATCAGCAAGCTAAGTCTGAGAATACTTTTCTCCAGGGCAAAATGCCCCTGCTAAACTAAGGTTTCAGCCTTGGTTTGCCAAGCAGCTGCATTTCTGACCAAAGGGGAAGAATGTTAACCTCTTGACTACTGGTTTGCTAAGAGCTTAAAGGTTTTCAATAAGGCCATAATACTTTTCAACAAGAAAGGGTGTGGATCACAAAAGGGGTCAAAAGAGGAGTCTCAGATTTTTATCTGTTTGAGACTCTGTTTCTCTTATTGGCCTCCCACAGTTAGGGAGAGAAAAAACAATGAGGTCTGCTAATAATTTTTTCCATTCCTTTGGAAACTTCCCCTTTTTAAATACCTTAAAAGTAAAAGTCTAGATGGCTTAAAAATTGTGTCACTTCCAGTATACATTTCTTTTGCATATTCTTTACTGGGTCCCTCCCTTTTCTCTTCCTGATTATATCTTATGTGCCATTCTCATCTCCTCAGGAAGTATTTAAGAGCCCAGGAAATACAGCCCAAACATAACATTTTCTCTTATGTTACTGATAACAAAAATCACTACAGAAATAACAGAACTATTTCAATTTGTATTTGTTTGTTAATCTTCCTACATTTTCATCTATAAACATTCCCAAAACTCATATGACTTAGCTACATGTCACTTCAAACAGCTTCTTGTTATTTATAATCTTCAGCATAAGTCTTCCATAATGTTTTACAAATTATTTTGTAAATTATTGTATTTTGGAAGGGAGATTCAGTTCCAATCTCCCCAATAAAAACCCTTCAAAGGGAATAGGGAATAGACTTTTATATTATGAATGTGGAAAGCTCCAATTATTAGGAAGCTATTTTCTTATATTATAGCAATAATCTGATTATGTAGCTTCTACCCACTGTATCCTGTTCTACTCTCTGGGCCCAAGAAGAAAAAACTTCAATCAATCCCTATTCTGTAAGTCAGTGTTCAACAAGAATAGAAACAAAGGCATATCTATCCTGCATTTTTATTCTAGTCATACAGTTCTCTCCTGAAAATTCCTAATGAGGGCCATACTAATGAAAAAATGTGTATATATATATTTAAAGCAGTGGTACCTTACCGGAGAACCAGAATGACCAGTTGATTTCTGTCTTCTTAGAAGTCTCCACAGGGAAAGGGAGTTGTTACATATCAAAAACTATATGCTGGCTGAGGTTTAATGTTATATAAGATGTCCTTTTTATTTCTTACTGCAACCAAGCTGACTCATTATGTATAATACATGCATAATAAAACATATATCCTTGTCCCATAATATTGAAAGAAATGAGCAAAAACCTGGAAGACTTTATCAATAATGGGGAAATTCAAAGAACAACTTTAGGATAATATTTGTTTAGCAAAGCACAGTGTGCATTTATGCATGGAAATAGATAAAATAGCTTCAGAATAAAGTTAGAAATCAATGTATTTTTTTAATTTTGTGAATTTTTCAATTTTTAAAAACTGTCTGAAAATATCATTAACTTTAGTGCTATCCTTGGTACAGATTTGACATTAAAAGCATCATGGTTTTAAAATATTTAAACACTTATATTTTAAAATCTAGTCACAAAATATATTACATTCTTCTGCTAAAAAGATATTTTGGGAATTTTTGAAACTACATCATTTTAGCCAAGAAATATAGACTTAGTACAATCTTTACTACTTTAGTATTCTTTAGTAAAAAATACAATCAAATTACACACAAATATATTACATACATGCTCCACACCTAAATAACATACACACAGAATGTTCCCAATATACAAATGGAACAAATGGGCTGTTCTAAAAGTTCATTTCTTAATTGGCTATTTGTACTTAGCAGTAATACCATTCAGCTTCTTTATAAAGTAAAGAGACTTTCAAACTAGTCTGACAATTTAACCAGCATTTATATAACATTGTAAAGAAAAATGTATTTCCTGATCTGAAGGGAATATGATGATGTGAGGATATCCCTGTTTATAGCCATACTCATAAGCAAACCTGAAGAGAATATAGAGATTTGGGAAATACTTATATCTAGCTGGGGTTATACTGATTTTACTCCATTCATAAAAGGAACCAGGGGTTCTGGATATTACTTGAGCCTTCAGGTAGAACCATGACAATTACTAGCTCGCTACCTAACAAGAAAGGAATGTGACTGGTTAGGTGACTCCTTTTTTGCCTATGCCTGTCCAATTCAAGGAAAGATCAGTGTGCCATTAGAAATGCAAACTCCCAACAGCCACAGTGATCAAGGGTCTGGGCATGAGATGAGTTGGAAATATGGCAGTATGGCACAATGAAAAAAACATGGGTTTTGGAAGACTTGTATTCAAATCCCAAAAATCTATCAGTTCTGCTGCAGTCTATAATATAGTAAAAATGTTCACACTACCTGTCTTATAGAGTTATAGTAAGGATCAAGTGAAATAATGTTACTTTATGAATACTAAAGCACTATTAAGTTGCTAGACAGTATTATAACTTTTAATATCATTATTCCTCCTGGGCCCAGCTTCAGAACCAACAACTTTGGGACAGCACTGACAAGTAGAAGGGAATGTCACAACCTTGAGTTTCATATATTCCATAGTGTTTTATATGTTCCAATATTCAAGAGAAATTATTCCATTACAGCATGGAATGGACCAGCTATATATATATATATAGTCAAAAATTGACTTTATAATTCAGGGAACACTTTAATACAACTTTGAAACTAGATCATTACTCAAAAGTTTAGAACAATTACATAACTAATGCAACAAAAGCATATCGAAGTCATGTACTACGTAGTTTTAAATTGTACCCTCTGAAAACCTAGCACAGTAACTTACATATAGTAGGTTCTCTAACGAGGAAGAAACATAGAGCCAGAGGTAGAAGATATCTCAGGAGCTCAACCCCATAATTTTTCAGATAAGGAAACCCAGGCTCATTGAGGCTAAGTGACTTGCCCAAAGTCACAAAAATAGTTAGTATCAGAAACAAGATCTGAACCAAGATACACTGGGTCCAGATCTAATGCTCTTTAGAGTGTATCATACTGTTTTTCCCACAAAGCTGAATGATTTTTGACCTAATAGACTCTGGTGCCTATGTATTTCTAAAATAATTCAAAATTCAAACAGTATTTGGAATGTACATCATGTGTTATTTTTTAATGTATTTATTGTCTAATACTCCAAAAAGTATAATCAAACTGTTTCTATGGAACATTGTATATGTCCTGGGCATGACTGTGAAATAATTTTAACTAAAAAGAGTGATGTTACATGAACTATCATGTAAAACAAGCAAACAAATAAATAAATAAACTAAAGCAGTTCTGATTCATATCATGCATTGAAAAGGTATGGATAAAAATTGGGTTCTTTGAGATCCTCCAGCAACCAGATGGTCTGGGTAACAGAAAACCCTTTTCCAAAGCTGGAAAAAAAGGTTACATTTATATTTAACTAATAATAAATATATTACTATTTGTGATTTTCTTTGACCAGTTTTAAAGCACAGTATAATTCTGCAGTTTAACTTGCCAATTAAACTGCCTTTTTGTAGTGATTTTTAGAGAATTTTAGAGAAATAATTTTAAAATTAATGTAATGTTCAATATTTCAGACATTTAAAAAGCTTAGTTATAAACTAATAGCATCATAGGTAAAGAAACATAATTATATGCTTTCTGATATTAGAAATCAAGTTATTTAAAAAATACATGTACTAATCGTTTCCCAAAACTTTTCAAAAGCAATGTTGTAAAAGAAAAAAAAGAAAAACATTGTTAAAATGAGGAAACTATGAATTATTAGAGCATTAGAAAACATATTAATGAAAAGCAAAATCTATATCTTATTAATTTTTTTAATGCTTACTTTCAATCTTAGAATCAATACTAAAGATTGATTCTGAGGCAGAAGTGCAGTTAAGTGCTGGGCAATGAGGGTTAAGTGATTTTCCCAAAACTGCACAGCTAGGAAGTATCAGGGGACAGATTTGAATCCTGAGACCTCTTGTGTCTAGGCCTACCTCTCTATCCACTGAGTTACCTAACCTAGCTGCCCTCACATCTTATTAATTTTAAGAATCTATTTAGGAACCATTTCTCCCCAGTAACTTAGAAGCAGTTTCAACTTCAAATTATATCACTAACTGATTCCCTGAAAACTCTATTACAAATATTCAGTCACCTACCTGCTTGTGAATAAAATGATTTCTATGTTAACAATATCTTGAAAAGCATATATAGTTTTCTTTACTACATAACAATGCATAATGTAACAGTCTATTCTATTTTTGGAATTTTATACTTAACCTCGGATGCTGAGTATCGGTATTTCCTGCACTTAACTGGAAGAACATATACTGCTATTGAAGCTATTGCACCTTCTGTTTACATCAGGAAACACCCAAAAAAAGTATAAATATTTTAACAGTAAAAGGCAGAAAAGTCTAAACCAGGAAAATACATGTACTAATATTCATTGGGTCTTGCAAACAAATAACTTTTTCAACAGATAATTGCACTAAAGAATTTTTTTCAACTCATAAAATGTATATAATGCCTACAAACTACAACTTTGTGTAACATCACACACCCCCAGAAAGTAAAGTTTAGGACAAATATTCAATTATTTTCAACTGGACTTTACTATTGCTTCCCTTCCCCATCAAATGCAATGACTGGATTTATTAAAATGTAATAGTATGTAATAGTCTTCACAAAAACTGCTTTCCGAGTGTAAATTTGTTAACTAAAAGGCATTAAATTATTTTTTTAAAATTTTTTCCATGGTTACATGATTCATGTTCTTGCTCTCTCTCCCCATCCCCTACCCGCTTGTAGCCGATGAGCATTTCCACTGGTTTCTTCATGTGTCATTGATCAAGACCTATTTCCATATTATTGATCATTGTTCTAGGGTGGTCATTAAGAGTCTACATCCCAAATCGTGTCCACATCATCCCATGTGTTCAAGCAGTTGTTTTTCTTCTGTGTTTCCACTCCTATAGTTCTTCCTCTGAATGTAGGCATCATTCTTTCCTATAAATCCCTCAGAGTTGTCTAAAAGGCATTAAGTTCTAAGTTTAACAAGGTAGTTTTTACAGAATTATATTTCTGATCTGTTTCCTGTCTCTTCTCAAAAGATCTTCCTGTAAAATTTAAGACTAAATTTGGGATAACCTTTGCCAAATTCCATAAAAAATAATAGCCTCAACTACGCACTAATTTTTTTTCCCTTAAAAACAATAGCAAGGCATGCAAACCTGATATGGTCAAAGTAAAACAATTTTCAGGCCAGAAAGACTGGTATATCTAAAAACAATAACATAAAAATGGATTTGAGTGATTTCACTTTTTAATTAAATTATTTCCATTAGCATCTGTTCCAAAATAAGTTATAGCTATAAAAATAAGAGTATCATAGAAAAGTGATAGTTTTAAATTTTTAACAGTTTAATTTAATTTAAAATAAATCAATATATATAGCTGGTTAATATGGAGGCAGAGTAAAAAGCAGCTGCTTAACCTCTTCTAACTGAAACATATAGGACTCCTCAAGAAGACATAAAAACAAATCCAGAGGAACGAAGGGACTCCACAACAGGGCGCAGCATTGGAGGTACTATAATTGGAGCATTTCCATGCTATAAAGGGGTGTAACAGCTCTCACTAAAACATGAGCTGAGCAACCCTCTCCCCCACCCCACACCACCTACAGTGTCAAAGCCAGCTCACAAGAGTTAGAGCAAGTTTGGGGCACGCATTAAGTCCTTGGAAGCTACCTGGGGTCACCAGGGCCTGTCCCTAAGAGCAGCAAGACTTAAGACACCTAGAGGCTAAAGAACACACACGGACTTTGAACACAGACCCTGAGCTCTGGCATGAGTGTGGGTGCAGATGCAAACGCAGACACGGATCCTGAGTGCAGGCGCAGACCTTGAGTGGGGACCCAGTACAGAGGGGTACACGACTGTGGAAGCAGCACCCTGAGACTATTAAAGGAGATGATAATGGTCTACTTTAAAAATCCCAGAGAATCAAATAAGAAGCTTGTAGAAATAATCAACAACTTTAGCAAAGTTGCAGGATACAAAATAAATGCGCATAAATCATCAGCATTTCTATATATTTCCAACACATCACAGCAGCAAGAGGTAGAAAGAGAAACACCATTTAAAATCACCCTAGACAAATATAAAATACTTAGGAATCTATCTACAAAACAAATACAGGAATTATACAAAAACAACTACAAAACACTTTCCAAACAATTAAAACTAGATCTAAACAATTGGAAAAAACATTGATTGCTCATGGGTAGGATGAGCTAACATAATAAAAATGACCATTCTACCCAAATTAATTTATCTTTTTAGTGTCATACCTATCAAACTACCAAAAAACTTTTTCACTGAATTAGGAAAAACTATAACAAAGTTCATCTGGAATAACAAAAGATCAAGAATATCAAGGGAAATAATGAAAATAAATGTGAAGGAAGGTAGCCTACCAGTACCAGATATTAAACTATACAATAAAGCAGCGGTCATCAAAACGGTATGATACTCAGCTAAGAGATAGAAGGGAGGATCAGTGGAATAGACTTGGGGTAAGTGATGTCAGCAAGACAGTGTATGATAAACCCAAAGAGCCCAACTTTTGGGACAAAAATCCACTATTTGACAAAAACTGTTGGGAAATTTGGAAAACAATATGGGAGAGATTAGGTTTAGATCAACATCTCACATCCTACACCAAGATAAATTCAGAATGGGTGAATGACTTGAATATAAAAAGGGAAACTATAAATAAGCTAAGTGAACATAGAATAGTTTACTTGTCAGGTCTCTGGGAAAGGAAAGATTTTAAAACCAAGCAAGAGTTAGAGAAAATTACAAAATGTAAAATAAATGATTTTGATTATATCAAACTAAAAAGCTTTTGTACAAACAAAAACAATGTGGCCAAAATCAGAAGGGAAACAACAAATTGGGAAAAAATCTTTTATAACAAAAAACTCTGACAGGGATCTAATTACTCAAATATTCAAGGAGTTAAACCAATTGTATAAAAAAATCAAGCCATTCCCCAATTGATAAATGGGCAAGAGACACGAATAGGCAATTTTCAGATAAAGAAATCAAAAGTATCAATAAGAACATGAGAAAGTGTTCTAAATCTCTAATAATTAGAAAAATGCAAATCAAAACAACTCTGAGGTATCACCTCAGACCTAGCAGATTGGCTAAAATGAAAGAAGGGGAGAGTAATGAATGCTGGAGGGGATGTGACAAAACTGGGACATTAATGCTTTGCTGGTGGAGTTGTGAACTGATCCAACCATTCTGGCTGACAATTTGGAACTATGTTCAAAGGGCTATAAAAGAATGCCTGCCCTTTGATCCAGCCATACCATTGTTGAGTTTGTACCCCAAAGAGATCATAGATAAACAGATTGTATGAAAATATTTACAGCTGCGCTTTTTGTGGTGGCAAAAAACTGGAAAATGAGGGTATGCCCTTTAATTGGGGAATGGCTGAACAAACTGTGGTATATGCTGGTGATGGAATACTATTGTGCTCAAAGGAATAATAAACTGGAGGAATTCCATGTGAACTGGAAAGACCTCCAGGAATTGATGAAGAGTGAAAGGAGCAGAGCCAGAAGAACATTGTACACAGAGACCAACACACTGTGATAAAATAGAATGTAATGGACTTCTGTACTAGCAGCAATGCAATGACCCAAGACAATTCTCAGGGAATTATGGAAAAGAATGCTACCCACATTCAGAGTAAGAACTACAGGACTGGAAACACAGAAGAAAAACAACTGCTTTAACACATGGGTTGAGGCGGACATGATTGGGGATGTATACTGGAAACTACCACACCAATGCAACTATCAACAATTTGGAAATAGGTCTTGATCAATGACACATGTTAAAACCAGTGGAAATATGCATCAGCCATGGGGGAGGAGATTTTGGGGGTGAATGGGAAAGTAAGGACATGAATTATGTAACCATGTTAACTTTTCTAAAAAATAAATATTAATAAATGTTTAAAAAATAAATCAATATAATGAGCCAATGTTTAAGATGTTGGAATCTTAAAAATAAGTTCTCAAAAACTTTTAGAGGGATGAAAATTTTATAAACCATTGTTTATTAAAATAATTTAGTCTAAAGAACAGATCTCCCCAGACAATATATCCACTTTGAAGAAAAGCTCTTAGAAGGCAGTTTTAATAATGTTACTTTCCCATTCACAGCCTTTAGTAAGGTTTTAAATACTTTGTTTTGTTTTCAAATGAATTAGAAATTTTAGTTAGAATCATGGTGCATCCACTTAAGTGCCAAAAGATAGAAAGACTGGAGCAACAAGAAAAGTTCTACTGATACTTCAACTAATGGACTCAGAAACAAGAATATCTCCTCAAGAACTAGAGCCCGACACACAGAGTCAAATGGAGTTTTCTTGTGCAGGACGTCTACTGGTCATGTCTCAATGTTTGAGGATTAACTATCCCACAAGAGTTCTTTCTGGTCCCGTAAGGCTCCCTACCACTATCATAATAATTTAATCCCAGCTTCCTAATTATGAGAGAGGGAATATAGCACTGGTTTCATCCTTTATTTTCACAGTAGCCAGAAAAAATGCCAGGCAGCTAGGTGGCACAGTAGATAGAGCACTGGGTTTGGAATAAGGAAGACTCCTCTTCCTGAATTCAAATATGGCTACAGATACTTATTTATGTGACCTTGGCCAAGTCACTTAATTGTAATTAATATGTAAAATGAGCTGGAAAAGGAAATGGTAAACCACACCAGTATCTTTGCCAAGAAAACCCCAAATGAAGTGACAAAGAATAGAACATGATTGAAACTAAACAACAACAAAACTCAGAAAAATAGAGATCCCAGGTAACTGATATGTGTGCTTAGTAATTCTGTATTTCCCACTTCTTTCCCTTGTATTTTTCCTATCTTCCGGCTCTGTCTTGACACTCTGCAACAGAGAATAACAAAATTTGACAAGGGATTCAGTGGTCATCTAGACTATCCATTAGACAAAAGATAAAAAAAAATTATCTATTTAAAAAATTGATAAATGGTTATTCATCCTGTGTTTAAAGACTTCTAAGGATATAAAACCTAATACCACGCTGATGATGGTCATTTCACCTTTGGATAGCTTTAATTATTAGTAAGGTGTTTGTTTTTGCCTCCTGACACCAAGTATACATTTTCTTCTTTTGAAATTTCTACCTACTGTTCCTGATTTTCAAGTTCAATGTTTACTCCTTTCTATCCCATTCCTATTCCTAACCATCTTCAAAACTGTACTTCTATATCTTCCTCAGGATCTGGAGTATCCTCTCCCCTGAATCATCCTATATCATTCAGTTAGTCTGCTCACCACAGATTAACCCTCTGCAAATATACTTCCTCATCTTCCACTGGTGAGTTCCTTTTGGAGTTTCCATTTTGTGGAAGTGTCCAGGACAGACTGTCTTAATTCTTCTGGACTTCTTCTTAAAATTCTGGAGTTCAAAAATCATGTTCACATACTAGGTACTTTCTTCCCTCAGATCCTTTTGACTCCTTTTTATGTTATCTTCCCCTATGAAAACAAACACCTAGAGGACAAGGTCTATCTCTTTTGTTTGTATTTCCATGCCTAAAGCGTAACACAGTGCCAGGCAAATAAGAAGCACTTTACTCTCCTCCTCATTTCCTCATAACATTCCTTCAAAGATTTGACAACAGCTCTCATGTATTCCTTGAATTTTCCCTTCTCTAGCTTAAACATTCCCAGTTAACTCAATCAATCTTTGTACAACATGGATTTAAGTCCCCTTCCCACCTAAGTTGGCAAAAGTTAACAAAAAAAGAAAACGACCCATATGGGAGATACTTGGGGAAACAAACAGGCAAACTGATACACTGATAGTGGAGTTGTGAATGGGTATAGCCAGTCTAAAAAGCAATTTAGAACTAGGCTAAAAAAGTTACTGAACTACACAGATTGACCTAGTGATACCTTTACGATGTCTATACTTCAAAAGAGATTTTTTAAAAAAGGAAATTCTTATATGTACAAAAATATTAATGAGCCCTTTTTGTAGTAGAAAAGAACTAGAAAGGAAATAATCATTAGAAGGGAAATAGCTAACAAATTATGGTTTATGAAGTAATGCAAGATGGTTTCAGAGAAATCTGGAAGACATGTGAACTGATTTAGACCAGGAGTACAATTTATGAGAGAATATTTTAACTTTACAAAAAACAAACAAAAAACAACCCAATGGTGTAAAACTTAAGAACTCTGATCAACAGGATGAACAAAACAATCCTCAAAAGTTCAATAATAAGAAATACTAAATACTTCCTAATGGAGATGATATACTAAATATGTAGAATGAAACAAACAATTTTGGCCATGGACAATATGGGAATCTGTTTTGCTTGACTTTGCATATTTATTATAAATATATCCATTTTTGTTTTACTTGTGTTTCTTTGCCTAAGGATGGGAGAAGTAGTCAGTGTAAAGGAGGGAAAAATGCTTGATATTTGAAAAAATAGAAGACAAAGTCTAATGCTTTAGTCCCATGTCAAGGAACCTATGGCATGCAAGCTGGAGAGCACTGCTCCTGTCCCCCTCTCCACCTCACCTGAGGGCATTTCTCACATAACCAGGTCCCCCTCTGTCCAGTAGCCCAATGGAAGTGCTTCCTCCTCCCCTGTCTGGGGTAAGGCCAGCGGCCTCATATGAAGTGTGAGGGTGTAATTTAGGCACTCAGTCTCTAAAAGGTTTGTCGTCACTACTCTAGCCTGTCAAAATTCTTTTGGATCCTCATTCTGTCATACACTATATTAACTATCTATTCAAGTTCTGTATCTACAAATTTGGTGAGCAAACGTTCTATGGAATGGTAAAGACAAGGAGATGGTGCTGGGTGAGGAGTCAGAAAGACCTAACTACAAATTTGGCCTCAGATACAGTAGCAATTCACTTAAACTATCAAGTGCCTACATTCACAGGATTGTTGTGAGAATAGAATGGTAAATGCTTCGAGCAGTACCTAACATAGAGTAGACTCTATATAAATCCTTATTCCTTTCTTTTCCTCATCTATGCCTTATTCCAAGTGATTGATGAAAATGTTAAACATAAGGTTAATACATAGCTCTGGGGTACTGAACTGGACATTTCCTGCCACAGCTACCTTTGAACTTATTTAATAACAAACACTCTTTAAGTCCAGCCACTCAACCAATTCTGAATCAAATCCATCTCTATCAACTACAATTAGATCCAATTTTCCTTTGATATTGTAGATGCTTTTAAAATGTTAGCTAAATTGTCAAATTTTCAAATAGTCATTAGGACAGCCTAATAGATACAAAAATATTTTAAACTGTGTGGCAACATTAAAAAATTCCCATATTTTAAACTGACTTTAAATATTGTTTTGAGTCATAATAAGTATACGTAAGTATAAGTTTCAAGAAACACTACATAGCAACAGCTGGCAACCTTTCTGGCAGTGAGAACCATAAAAGCCTGCGGAAGGAGGAGGATGGAGGCAGAAGATGCTGGAATATGGGCCAAGGGCTGAAGGCCCCCCTGGGGCACATCCTGGGACTCTGCTCAGACTGGCCGGTTGGGAGGTGGAGGCAGATATGGCTTGAGAGCCATACGTTGCCGACCCCTGCTTCATAGAATATGAAGGCTGAAATAACCTTAAATTAAAGAACAATTTTGCTTGCATGCAGTGTGGAAAGGTTTTTTCAGTGTTGTGCAGAGAGAGGGGGTCTTGACAGTTTTTTTCAAGCTTTGGCTAAGTTCAGAAATCAGTTAGGAGTTTAGAATCTTGAGGGAGAGAAGGCAGTTGGTTTGGGAATCTCGTGGAGAGAGGGTCAGACCAGCTGAGCTGCTTCCTTGCCTATCTGAAGAATTGAAAATTGAGCCTAGCTTTGGAATATTTATTTAAGAATTGTTAGTTTAGATAAACCCTTTGGATCTTCATTCCATACCTTATTTCCTACCTTCCTTCCCTTACCTTAAATGTCTGTGGAGTGAATCAGGAGAGTAAATTAGAGAGTAGTTCAAATCTGTGAGGGGTTTAACTATAATTTGGCAGTATTTTATCTAAAGTAATTGGTTAGTCATCATTTTATTCACTTTAGACATCAAGAGCACCTTGAGAGCTGAGCTAAGGCAGGACCTTGCTCAGACTCCATTTCTGCCTCCCTTCCCCCACCTGAGGTTCCAGTAAACAACTATTAGGGCTTCCTCAATCCACTTTCCGGACAAATCATCCTTAAAGACAATAAACCCTTTTGTGTTTCAACAGACCTGTTAGTTAATTTGTCAGTTAATTAGTAAGAGAGGGAAGAAGAGGGAAAGAACCAACATACTCTGGGCTTGAAGGGAAGCCGGGTATCCATCTTGAAGGAAGGTGTAACTTCAAAACAAGTCCCTTCCTGTGAAATTAACTAAAGCTTGTAGTTAATTTCAGTTCAGTCTATTTCCCTCAGTTTGTCTTTAAGACTAAGTCCTAATCTATAAACCCTGCTGTCTTTGCCTGTTTATATTAATTCTTCCTCTCCCTGAAGATCTTTGTTCCCTTCAGGGCTATACTCCCTGACTTCAGCCCATATTATATCCTGAATCTCCTTATTCCAGCCTACCTGTAACCCATATTACTCACCTAGCAAGTCCCTGACAACCTCCTTTCAAAATCCCCTTTTACCACACACCTTTCCTCAAATTATCCCCATTACATCAGTCACTGAGGAAAAATAATAATCACTCTTTCAAATACAGAGAATGAATAATCAATAATGACTATATATCCAGCTAGCAGCTGTAAATATTATTCATAAAGGAAATCATTTGCCAATAGAAGCAAAAACAAAAATGTTTCTAAATGAACCATGAGAGTTCATATAGTAATAAATTTGCTTTAAAATATACACAAGGTTTATTTTACATTATATCTTTCACATTAAAGAGGTTGAAACATTTATAGATTATTTTATATTAATAATAAGAAATAAAAGGTATTTCAAATACTATAAAATAAAAAATATACTATATTGGTTATATATTTGTCTATAGATGTATATAAGTATGTATACATGTATTTATAAAATATATCGAGTCCACTGAATTTCATATTTTAATCACAAATATTAATTAGAAACTGGAAACTAAAAACACAACAAACAACTCTCTAAAAAGTTTTATTCATATCACATACTGATGCCATGTCACTGCATAGCTGTATCTTGTAACTATTTCAGCTCTGAAAGTGAGACACATTTGTTCACTGTAAACTGTCATCAACTCAAATGAGGGCTCTAAATACAGAGGTTCAGGTTTTCATTTCCCTCTTCAACTTCCATGCTCATAGTTCTCAATGACTTCAAAGAAAATTCTCTACATGGAGAAGAGAGGGTGTGAAACAGAATGGGAATGTTGCCCAAAGTATAATGTATTGAGAGTACGGAGGTAACCATGTTTTTCTATATTACGGTTCAAAAACAGATTTTTCTGAAATATTTAATAAGTAATTTCTCTAGTCTGGATTTTCCTTTTTAATGAGAATTTTTAAAAGTTGAGGTAAACAAAATTATAAAAATATTAAAGCAATGCCAAAAAAGATTTTAAATGAATGCATCAGAGTAGAATTTTTTTTTAACATAAGCTCTCCCTTTAAAGGGATTTTAAAGTTTTTATTTAAAGTCTGCAGAATAATACCAAATTTACTGGGGAAGAATCCTACAGAATTTGGGGAGGGCAGGATGGGAGTGTATTGTAAGCTAAACCACAATTAAGCACTGTTTTGTGTAGTAGTATTTTGATTTTTTGATTTTAAGTATGCATGCAAGAAACAACCTGGGAAGCATGGGAATCAACAAAGACATACATTTGCTAATTTGAAGGAGGGGTTAGGAGAAGGGGTAATGATTTTTAATTTAAAAGTCTCTAGGGTTTTTTTTTAACAAAGTTTTCTAAACCTAAGATTATTTTCAAATAAAATTGAACTACATATATGCATTGTGTTTAGCTATATTTGGTGGATTCCAAAAATGCATTTTAAGGACATTTAAAACCACAAATATGAATGTAAGAATTTGGACTGTTTTTTTTTTCAAATAATTTATACTAATAAAGAGCTAATAGTTTAATCTATGCTGTCAGATAATAGAGAACAGAAAAGTTGTGCAAGAATAGTATAACCCCTGTCACTAAATTCTTTCAGGGTTCTAGAAATTACTAGAGGCCCTGAAGGAATAGAGGAGATTTATCTAATATTGCAGTTTTTAAGTCTCCATTACTGTTTCCTCTTATAATTATAAATTATTAATTTAGTTAGCCCAAATTAATTAGCTTTTAAAAAAGGATTTTTTCTAAGATGCTACAGTAAATAGTTATTAAAATATGAAAATATCCCCTAAAAAAATCTGTGATATGCTCTCTCACAAGCATATAGAGTTCAGAGGAAAGCAAGTTCAAGCTTAGAAACTAATAACAAAGTGATAATTTTTTTTCCAAGTTTCTTTAATTTTTATTTTGAATATTTTCCAACAGTTACATGTTTTATGTTCTTTCCCTCTCCCCAAACCTCCCTCACTCCCCTTTGCCGACACACAATTCCACTGGGTTTTACATGTATCATTAAGACCTAATTCCATATTATTGATAGTTAGACTAGTTACCATTTCGTGTCTTCATCCCAATAATATCCCCATCAGCCCATGTGTTCAAGTAATTGTTTTTCTTCTATGTTTCTCCTCCCACAGTTCTTCCCCTGAATGTGGCTAGTTTTCTTTCTCATAAGTCCCTCAGTCTTGCTCTGGATTCTTGCATTGCTGCTAGTAGAGAAGTCCATTATGTTCAATTTTACCACAGTGTATCAGCCTCTGTGTACAATGTTCTCCTGGTTCTGCTCCTTTCACTCTGCATCAATTCCTGGAGGTCATTCCAGTTCACATGGAATTCCTTTGAGCACAATAGTATTCCAAAAATGATGATTCTTTGAGATGTTTTCCTTAGGTTTGATGTCACTTTCTGTGAGTTTCTTTATAGAACTGTAACTCTTTATCCATTCTGTCCTTGACTCCCCAAACAGATATCATCATCTATTTAGGGAAGACGATAAGGAAGTCCTCCAGACTTCAAAAAGTTTCAAAATTTTGACTGGTATGCCAAATATAGCCCATGAGAGTCTGGAGTACAGAGTGGACAAGATTAAAATGTAGGTCCTATCTGACTTTAATGTTGGTGTGTGTATGTGTGTGTGTGTGTGTAATTTTTCTAACATGTCTTAGTTTTCTAAGTCCACATGTGGCCCATAGGGATCCTTACTTACAATTTAGTGGCCCCCATTTTTATCAGAGTTTGACACCACTACTACAAATTTCTGAGGTGATGCAAACTTAAGCAAAACTTGGAGACCCAGCATCCCACCTCAAGCAGCTATTCCTTTCGAACACTACATTTTCACTTTAATCTATATTTCTCTCAATTTAGGCTTTAGGTTTTTAAAAAATTACTCTATAGGAAAATGGAATAATATGGAAATGAGTATCAATTAACAACATTTGTAAAACCTAGTGAAACAGCTTGTCAGCTCTGAGGGGGGAAGGGAAAAGGGAAGGGAAATAAAATGAATCATGTAAACATGAAAAAATTATCCAAAAATAAAAAAGTAAAAAAAAATTCTCTCAAGTATAAATAGCTTTCTCTAAATCAAGCCCAAATTTCCTTGACCAATCTAAATATATAAGTCTGAGTACAATATCATAGAGTTGAACAAAGCCTTTTTCTCTACTTAATTTAAAATCTACCTAATTAAGACATGTTTTCACCTATTAAAATACAATTTAAGTGGAATTGAGTAATTTTATTTTCTCATCTGAACTCTGCCATTACATTTCCCCCAAACTTTTTATTTTATTATTTTTTCATCCAATCTATTCATTTTTAAAAATTAATTAATTTAGAATACTTTTCCATGGAAACATGATTCATGTCTTTTCCTCTCCTCTTCCCTCCCCTCTCCCTGAGCTGACAATTCCTCTGGGAACATGTATTATTGTTCAAAACCTATTTTCCATATTATTAATATTTGCAATAGGATGATCATTTAAGTCAAAATTCCCAATCATATTCCCATCAAACCACGTGATTGATCATGCTTTTCTTCTCTGTTTCTACTCCCACAGTTCTTTCTCTGGATGTGGATAGAGTTCTTTCTTATAAATTACTATGGATTGTCCTGGATTATTGTATTGCTGCTAATAGAAAAGAGTACTACATTCGATTATGCTACAATGTATCTATCTCTGTGTACAATGTTCTTCTGGTTCTGGTTCTTTCAATCTGCATCAATCCCTGGAGGTCTTTCCAGTTAACATGGAATTGCTCCAGTTCATTATTCATTTCAGCACAATAGTATTCCATCACCATCAGATACCACAATTTGTTCAGCCATTCCCCAATTGATAGACACCCCCTCGCTTTTCAATTTTCTGCCACTACAAAGAGTATAGCTATAAATATTTTTGTATAAGCAGTTTTCCCTATTGAATCTTTGGGGTACAAACTCAGCAGTGGTATGGTTGGGTCAAAAGATAGGCATTCTTTTAAAATCCTTTGTGCATAATTCCAAATTGCCCTCCAGGACAGATGGAGTCAAGATGGCCACTTAGAAGCAAGAAAAATTATTTCCTCTGTGAAAACTCTTCCACATCAATAAAAAAAAAGTGCTTTGAGGGGGGCAGAAAACCAACTATAACAACAGGACAGAGCTGGGGGACACTCCTGCTACATTCAACCTAAAAGGTACCCAAAGAAGGCTGAATTCTCGGGTTTAAGGAAAAGAAAGAAGGAAGGTCCCAGGACCCTGCCACCACCTACTGTGCTGAGACTCAGGTGGTTGGTGGGATCTCTTGGGGTAAGGTCTCCAGCCTGGAGGGAGTGCCTTGCTACCATAACTATTCCAGGCTCAGGGCTCTGACCACAGCCAGCAGGGAGGCAGCTGGAGGAGAGGGGCAGAGAGAAGGGCAGCCTGGTCACAGCCTTCAGCCACCACTACTCCATCTTGGGCCTCTGCCTCTGAAGGTTTTGGCCTCAGGGCACATCCAGCTCTGCAGATCAGCTTATCTGGCTAAATCCAGGCTACCAATAGTGCAGAAAAGAAGCCTACAGATGGCAGACATGCTCAATATCCAACATCCCTCTCCACATACTGCACTGAGACCCGTGGTAAGAATCTGGCTGACTGGGATCCCAGGGTGAAGGCTACAGCCAAGGCAGAGTACCTTGGTGCCACTACAGGAAGCTCAGGGCTCTGACCTGGAAGCTGACAGGGAGGCAATTGACAGAAAGGATTGGAGAGGAGGAGGAAGGTAACTACCTTCAACCTCCATACCTTCACCTTCATCTTTAGCTTCACCTTTAGCTTCTATAGCAGCTGGGGAAGATCTGGCCTCAGGGCTCATTAATACAACAGGTCAGGTCCAGTTAACCAACAGAGCAGAGAAGAAGCCCCTTCAGGACAGAGTAGCCAAATAGTCAGATCCAGCAAATAAAAAGAGAAGCAAGAATACAGCCAATGAGGTAGGGGAAAGAAGGAAAAAATATAAGTAAACAACAGAAAAAGAAAAAAAATGAACAAAAGAACAAATGGAACAGAGGAGGACCAAGGAACACCAAACAAAAACTCAGGAACTCCAGTGCATTGGCCTCAGGCTTTGGAAGAACTCAAAACACAATTCAAAAAAACAATTAAGAGAGACTAAAAGCAATTGGGAAAGGAACTTAAAAAGCAAAATAGGTCAACAGAGGCACATACATGAACTAAAACAAGAAAATAGCCAGAATTGACTAGCTTGAAAATGAGACAAAGAAAGTGAAAGATGACCTACAAAGAAAACAGACCAAAAGGAAAAGGATGACCAAAAAGCCAGGGATGAAATCCAAATTGCCTTCCAGAATGGTTGGATCAATTCACAACTCCACCAGCAATGTATTAGTGTCCCAATTTTGACACATCCTCTCCAACATTTATTATTTTCCTTTACTGTCATATTGGCTAGTCTGCTAGGTATGAGGTGTTACCTCAGAGTTGTTTTGATTTGCATTTCTCTAATTATAAGAGATTCAGAGCATTTTTTATATTTTTGATAGTTTTGATTTCTTTATCTGAAAACTACCTATTCATGTCCTTTGACCATCTATCAATTGATAAATGGCTTGATTTTTGTACAAATGACTTAGCTCCTTATAAATTTGAGAATTTAGACTTTTACCAGAGGTTTTTGTCATAAAGATTTTTTCCCAATTTCTTGCTTGTCTTCTAATTTTGATTGCATCAGGTTTTTTTGTACAAAACCTTTTTAATTTAATGTAATTAAAATTATTAATTTTCTATCTTGTAACATTATCTCTTGCTTGGTCTTAAGTTCTTTCCTTTCCCATAGATCTGAGGGGTATACTATTCTGTGTTCACCTGATTTACTTATAATTTCCCTCTTTATATTTAAGTCATTTGCCCATTCTGAATTTATCTTGGTATAGGGTGTGATTTGTTGAACTTAACCTAATCTCTCCCTTTATGTTTTCCAATTTTCCCAGTAGTTTTTATGAAATAGTGGATTCTTGTCCCAAAAGCTAAGATCTTTCAGTTATCATACACTATCTTGCTGAGGTCATTTATCCCAAGCCTATTCCATTGACCCACTCTTCTGTGTCTTAGCTAGTACCATATTGTTTTGATGACCACCACTTTATAGTACAGTTTAAGATCTGGTACTTCTAGGCCTCCATTTTTCTGCCATTACATTTTTTGCTACAAATTTGATTATTTGCTGTCCCCAATGTATCATCAGCCCACACAACTTGCCTGAGTTCCTTATAGACTACAGGTCCATAGAATAAGGTTTGCTTGATGACCTAGGAATCTGTAGCAATTAACCTTTAGTGATTAAATCATTTTCTTCATAACCTAAACTTATTCAGGACAAATTATCCTATTTTTAAAATATCTAACTGAAATTATTTGTACAACAACTTGGTTGAATTCTGAATTCCATTTGGATTGCCCTTGCAGTAGCAGAGATCTACTGTGAAATTTTGTGTATCCTTTATTATATGGATCCAGAAGAAACTTGGCTAGTCCATTAAGTGCCAATGATAAAGAAATGGAGAAATGTTGCTATGCCTTACATAGAAGGAAACATGTAGAGATTTTCTCTTGAGCTCCAGCAAGATGGCTTTATACATTAAGGGAATCATGCCTGGGACACAGGTTTCTCACTTGAATGGTGAAGAACTAATGCCAGGTCTCTTAAGAAAGGAGAGAGTCCCAGGTGCTGTGGGATCTCAGCAAAGATTAGGCTTACTTTCTAAGATCAGAAACCTGATTTTTCTTTTCCTTTTTAAATCAATTCAAAACAAGTAGAGGAAAAAAGATATATGGCAGAAAAGTTCTGTGTTTGTAGGTAAAATCTAAAAATGGACAGAAAAATGAAAATAAGATATTAGTGACTAATGATGCAAATGAAAATAGAAACTACAAATGATAAGATTTTCAAAATATCTCTACCAAAATTATCAATATTGCAAATTCATAATATTTAGAATAATCCACAATCTTCATACCACTAGGTTACACAAATAAATAGCCCAGATGATGATTTTAAAGAAAAATAAGCATTCAGAGCCCCAAAAGGAGTTATAAACAATAATGTCCTCAAAAAATGACACAAAAGATTAAATAAACCTGAAAACAATTATAACTGAAATTCTAATATCTTATTTGCAAAAGTGAAAGCTTATATACATCATTTCTATGCAGGTGGTCCTTTCAATTATCATGGAAGAAATTGAAACAGCATTTAAAAAATTCTCTTTGATCATGATTATTCTAAAAGTAATATCATAAATAGTTTGTTAAATATATATAACATATATAAACATATATAACATAAACATATATAACTATATTTCTAAGAAGTACATGTTACTTTCTAAGTACATTCTACTCTCTACTTTCTAAGAAGTACATGTACGATACCTAACAGTATTGTACATACATCAAATTTCCACATATCAAAATCCCAAAACACTGAGAATTATGGTACCCTTCAGACCAATATTATTGTTTCAGACCAACTCCTACAACTATCATCAAGGAAAGCAACCATAGTTAAGAAGAGTTCTGCCATTCCCATAAATACTGGTGCCAACCACTTAACAACTGTCACAAATGCACAGATAAGCCTATGGATTCTAGGAACAGCAATGTTCCCAAACATTTCCCACAGACCACTCAATCTGCTACCAAATCAACCCCTATACTCATCTTCCAAAGAATAACTATTGTAGAAATTAAACATATCAACTGTTTCTGAAGGTACTGTAACTCCATGGCTACTGAACACCCAGAAGAAAAATTCAGCCACCAAAACTTCTTCTAAAAGATTCAATATCAGAAATAGATATGATTTTTATCAATAAATAATGGTGAGTATTAACGGTTAACAAAGCTTTTTACATGTACTTCTTTAATCAGTCCTCATAACAACCCTTTGAAGGAAGTGCTATTAGTATTCAAATTTTATACATTATTACAATTTAACATGAGAAATATAAGGCTAAGAGTTTAAGTGGCATACCCAATATCTCACAACTAAATGTTTAAGAGAATATTTGGATATGGGCCTTCCTGACTCAAAGTCCAGGACTTTATCTACTATGCCAGCTGCAGCCTCTTATAGAAATGGAATTAAAGAGGATGTGTTACTATCTACTTTGCATTCCTATACCCTAAGAACAACTGGGCCTTTCCATTAGACTTGTAACTGAAACTACACACACTCACATATACATCTACATGCATTCCAGTAGACTGTGAACCTTTAAGAATAGGAATTATCTTGTCTTTTTATTTGTTGTTCTAGTTCTTAGCATGCTTTCCAACTTTTTTTTCTTTTAGTCACTCATCTTCCCTTCTGAAAGGTTCTCCCATTTTGAAGGTTTTTTGTTTTTTCTCAACCAACTAATTTCTGGATAAACTGATTAGCCACAATACATAATAAATTTAATACTGGACAAGACATCAAACTATCTAAATTCACATATTTATTTGGTCACCACTTATGCTTCCTTTATTCTCAAGCCCCTAAAATTAACCTGCTCTATACCTATAAATAAAATAGTGCTTAGTATATATCTATCCACATGAACTTTAAAAGATCCATGTTTTCATCACTCTGGTTACTTTCTGTAAGAGTATATGTCCTAATCCCTTTCATGTCTTCTCATACAGGTCCTGAGACATGGCAACTACTGAAGAAAACACTGGTTAGTGGAAGGCAGTATGGTCTCATACTGGGTCTAGATATAGCAGGCAATTTAAGCAACTTCCAATCAGGACAACAGCGTTCCAGAACAGTAGATTCAGGCATGAAACTGTTAATTGCTCCACAGTTTGATAGGAAAAAGATAGGCATTTGTTTTAGAGGAAGCTTGGGGTAAGTAAAGGAGTTGTGGAATTTCCTCAAAAACAATCCTGTTCTCTTACTACAGCTGAATTCTGGACCTGACTCATTGTCATTTGTCTCTTTTTTATAGACTTTGATTTAAAATTTTCAGAACAGTTTTTTTTTTTAACTCTTACCTTCCATATTAGAATCAACACTATAAATCAATTCCAAGACAGAAGAGAGGTAGGGGCTAGGTACTTGCCCAGGGTCACCAGATGTGAACCCAGGACCTCCAGTCTCTAGGCCTATCTCTATCCACTAAGCCACCAAGCTACTTCTCCATCAAAATTTATTAATGAATACACACTATCTTATAAAACCGCCCAACCTCACCACCACTCCTAGCATTCTCTAATACAACCATAAGAGTCCACATTCCACTAAATTATCTATAAAAGTGACAAGACTGTGTTAGTTTTTATCAGGGAATGTGTCTTTGAAATCTAGAGACTATCTGTAACTGAGTAAGAAAATATTTGTGAAATGGATCAGCCTTAGTTATATTTGATAGGTTTATAAAATAATGTGTGAGATTTGCAGGACAAATTCCCTGGGAATTAAAGGTAGCATCACTTTGCTATCCTAAATAATTAATTTTCTTTAATTGACTCTAAATATTATTTTCTTCATTTAGTCTTTTCAAATGATTTAGTGAACTCTACCTTTCAGAGTACAAAATAAGCAGTCCCAGAAATACTTTGGCATATAAGTGTTGCTAAAAGGACAATCCAGATGTGAGACAAGACTGCTCTTGCTGGTATCTTGGTCACTTTTCAAACTCTTAGCATGTTTATGGCTCCTGTTGTGTTATGTTTATAATTATGTTGTGACAGAGAATTTCTGCAATTTCAAGAGGGGTTATGTGAAGAAGGTAGTGAATACAGCTGGTCTGTTGTGAGAAGGTAGTGAATACAGCTGGTCTGTTGTGAGATAGCTCTCTCAAGCAAAGGATTTGAGAGAAGCGTGAGAGTGACTTGATGAAAGGTTTTGGAAAGGAGTTCTAATTTATATAGTAATAGAAAGAATAAAATGATTGTTATGTTGGAAATTATAATATTCTATATTTACATAACTTTAAATCTTAAAAATACTTTCACATATACCATAATATTTAATCCTCATAAGGAAAATATTTATTTATTATTGTAATCTTACAGATGAGAAAAACTAAGGCTCACAGAAGTTAAAGTAACTTGACCAGGGTTATAATTCAACCAGCAACGTGTGGAGGCAGGACTAGGACCCACACGTTTTGATGTCTACTCTAGTACTTATTCTTATGTACCTTGAAAATAAGTTCTAAAAATTTCATCGAGTAACAAATAATTTGGGGTTCTCAGTAACAAGTTACTGGGAGACATGATGTGGTAGAATAGAAAGAATGGTAGCTATGGAATCAGAGGACATGAATTTAAACACAACTTCTAATATTTAATATCTGTACAACCTTTAGGAAGCACCAACTTTCTTAGGTCTCATATGGCTCATCTGTAAAACTGGGGAGGAAGAAATGATGGACTAAATGGCCTCTATGGATCACTTCCATATTGATATCAATGGGGAGGGAGAAAAGGGAAAAGGAAAGGAGAGCAGAGGAGTTTACAACCTTATAGCCTTGCTACAGAAATAAAATCTATATGAAAGAAAAGAACAATATGAAACTATATAATGAAATGCTACATGGAAAGTTATACACTATAAGTGCTAGAAGAAGTTAAAAAATAAAAGAGATCAGTATGAAGTAGTCAGGGAAGGATACAAAGAAGAGGTAGAATTTGGACTAGTAGTAATATAACATATAATATAAACAACAGATAAAATATTTGAATTTTTACTAGGTCTTATTTATAATAATATTTATAATCCCATCTTCTTTAATGAGGCAAGAAGCATCTTAGATGTCTTTGTATTCCCCTCAAGGCCTGGACATACCTTAACATAATAGGTACTTTATATATATTTGCCTAATAAAGAAACATTTCTCATAGGATAGAATTAAAACCTTAGCACAAGTGGGAAAAGCTTTTAGTATTAGCCTGGTGATGAATTTATCAAAATTGGGAGACCCTGATGTTTCCCAGTGATGAAATTTTTAGTCACATTAATTCATGAAAACTTTTCATGGAGCATAAAGTATTAAGGCATGCAGGTAGACAAAAATCACATACCAACAAAATCATATATCTTTGAAGTATTGAAATACTATTAATATCTCAGGCAGATTCTTGGACAAACAGATATTTATCAATATAATCATACTTTACTAAATTATACTCTATTAGTACAAACTTCAAAAATTTAAACATCACCTCCTTACCACAATCAAATACTACAAATGGATTTTTATATCAAAATGCACTAAGGAAAAAACAAATCTCAGAAAGATAGAAGTCTCTAAGCTAAGTAAGTCAGATCATTCCCAAAACCTCCAACTGAAATTGGAGGGACAACAAATATATATATATATAAATAATGGAATAAGACCTATTATTTCCATTTTGACCTAATCTTATCAGCAACATCATTAAAATAACTTCATTTATACCAAATCAGAAAGTAACAATGGCAACTAAGAAGATGAAATTGGGAAGCATGTTTAAACCTAACTTTATACAGACAAGTCAGTCAACGGTCAATCAAAAATCATCTATTAAGCACTTAATGAGTGCCAGACATTATAGTAAAAGCTTGGGATGCAAAGAGGAGGGGGGAAAAAGGAGACCCTGTCTTCAAAGGGAATATATTCTAAAACGTAAATATCTAAATACATAAAAGGTATATATAGCAAATAGTAGAAGGAAGGTATCAACAGTTGGGGGGGGTAGTTTGCATGGAGGGGACAAGAAAAACCTACTACAGAAAGTGGGCTTTGAGCTAAATCTAAATTTCAGTTAAGAGGTAAAGATGAGGGGGCAGTGTAAAGGTATAGACATCAGAATAATAGAGAAGTTTGGGGGGAAAGAGTTTGAAGGGAACATCTGGAGTAACTCACCATCCTTCAAGCATCCCACTTTGAGTTGGACTCTGTAATGGAACTCAAAAGTCCAGTAATAAAAACCTCTGTTTTTAGTATTATCTGATATTAATGATCATAAGGTCATCCAAAACAATGGTTCTATTGTTATATATTTCAAGAATCTTCAAGAATTTGATGTATTAAAAGAAAACACCTTGTTGAAAAAATGCCTTTAAGATGGATGTTTTGTTTTATTTTCTCAAATGCTTTTAAAAATAATTCACAGGATGTTCCAGGTTAAGATGGCGGCAGAGTAAGAAGCAGCTCTTAACCTCTCCTGACCGAAACACACAAAACTCCTCAAGGGGACATAAAAACAAGTCCAGACGAACAGAGGAACCCCACAACAGGGCACAGCGTGGAAGGTACATAGAATCAAGGCATTTCCATGCTATAAAGGGGTGAAACAGCTCTCACTAAATCGTGGGCTGAGCAACCACCCCACCCCCAACCCCTCCACACACAACACTTATAGAGCCAAAGCCAACTAAAAAGAAATAGAGCAAGTTTGGTGCACCCATCGAATCATTGGCAGCTCCAGGGCCTGTTCCCGAGAGCAGCAAGATTTAGGACCCCAAAAAGCTAAAGAACGCACACAAACTCTGAACGCAGGAGCAGGGCACAGAGAATGGACGCAGGGCGCAGAGCGTTGGCTCAGAGCGCAGGCACGGGCGGAGGCGTGGGTGGAGGCAGACACAGCCACGAGCTACAGCTCTGAAACCCTGAGTGGGGAACCAGTGCAGACGGGCATACGACTGTGGAAGCAGCGCCCTGAGACTTGAAAAGAAACCTCCGGCAGAGGATCAAGCAAGGGGGTACCACCAGGGGGCTTGACCTTGGAAAAAACCAGAACTCAGACCTCAGGACCCAAAAGACCGTGGACAGACCCTGAGTGCGAGGATAAACCTGAGAAGCTGCTGGGCTAACAATGGCTACCCAGTCTCAGGAAGTTCAGAAGAGAAAGATTAACAACAAGAAAAAGAAGTCTTTAACACTAAACAACTTTTACACAGAGAAAATCCAGACAACCGAGCAAACAGAGGAGGAGAACAAACAAGCATTCGAACCCTCCTCAAATAAGGAAAACTCCTCACAAGCTATGGAAGAGTTCAAAACTGAGATTTTGAGGAAAATGGAAGAGATCTGGCAAGAAAATAACTGTTTAAAAGGTAGAATCTTGCAAATGGAAAGTAAGGCTCAGAAACCAAATGAACTGATAAGCAAATTGAACACCAGAAATGTACAGATTGAAAAGGAATAGCAGAAGATTATGGCCGAAAACCAGAAGATCATAGCCGAAAACCAGAAGACTGCAGCCAAAAAGCAGAAGATTACAGCCAAAAACCAGAAGATTACAGCCGAAAATCAAAAGATCATAGCCGAAAACCAAAAGATTATAGCCGAAAACCAATCCCTAAAGGCTAGAATTGAGCAATTAGAAGCTAATGATCTCTCAAGACAACAAGAACAAATGAAACAAAGTCAAAAGACTGAAAAAACAGAAGGAAACATGAAATATCTCAATGAGAGAGTGACAGACCAAGAAAACCGGTCTAGAAGAGACAATTTGAGAATAATTGGTCTTCCAGAAAAACCAGAAATTAATAGAAACCTGGACTCCATACTAACAGAAATAATCCAGCAAAATTGCCCTGAAGTCCTACAACAAGAGGGCAATATAGACATTGAAAGGATTCATAGAACACCTGCGACATTCGATCCAGAAAAGAAAACACCCAGAAATATAATTGCCAAATTCAAGAGTTTCCAAGCAAAAGAAAAAATCTTACAAGAAGCCAGAAAGAAACAATTCAAATATCAAGGAGCACCAATCAGGATCACACAGGATCTGGCAGCCTCCACGCTAAAAAAATCGCAAGGCTTGGAATACGATACTCGGAAAGGCAAGAGAGCTGGGCCTGCAACCACGGATCAACTACCCATCAAAATTGACTATTTCCAGGGGAAAGTATGGGCATTCAACAAAATTGAAGAATTCCAGGTTTTTGCACAGAAAAGACCAGGGCTAAATGGAAAGTTTGATATCCAACCACAAAAATCGAGAGAAACATGAAAAGGTAAATAAGATACAGAGGGGAAAGAAAGAAAACTTATAATTTTTAAATTTGCCTTTTTAAGGGCCTCAGTGAGATCTAATTATCTGTATTCCTATGTAGAGAAATGTTATGTATAATTCTCTGTAGTGAACTCTATTCACTATTATAATAATAAGAAGAATAATTCACAGGGTGAGGGTGGAACACTAAATAATCTAAGATGGCATAGGGGATGGGAAAGAGGGGGTGAATAGCAGGGGACACCAAGAGAAACTTCAGTGAATAAGAATAACAGAATATTCTATTACACACAAAGAGGGCATGGGAGGGAGAAGGGACAAATACTACTATAAGAAGGAGAGGAAGAGAGCATTAAGAGGTAATAATCAAACCTTACTCTCAGTGTAATCAACCCAGAGAGGGAAGAGTAGCTTTATTATCCATTGGGATAAAAAACTCTATCTAACCCTACTGAGAAAGTCAGAAGGGATAAACCAAGGGGAGCAGGGGAGTGGGAAGGTCAAAAAAGGGAGGGGAGAAGGGGGAGGGAATTCATAAGGCCTTTAAAAACAAAAAGAGGGGGAAAAATAAGGGAGGGGGTAGAAAGGGAAGTTAATCAAGGGAGGGGATAAGGGATAGGGTCTTAATAGCAAACCACTGGTTTTACAGGAAATAGTTTAAGGAGAAGGGGTAGGAATGGGGGAGGATTTGAAAACGTCAGCAAATGCACAACTGATGATTATAACTCTGAATGTGAATGGGATGAACTTGCTCATAAAACGGAAGCAAATAGCAGAGTGGATTAGAAACCAAAATCCCACCATATGTTGTCTACAAGAAACACATATGAGGCGGGTGGACATACACAAGTTTAAGGTTCAGGGTTTGAGCAAAATCTTTTGGGCGTCAAATGAGAAAAAGAAGGCAGGAGTGGCTATTATGATTTCTGACAAAGCCAAAGTAAAAATAGATATGATTAAAAAAGACAGGGAAGGTCATTATAACCAGATTAAAGGCAGTATAAACAATGAGGAAATAACACTGCTCAATATGTATGCACCAAGTGGCATAGCACCCAAATTCATAAAGGAGAAACTGGCAGAGCTCAAGAAGGAAATAGATAGTAAAACCATACTAGTGGGAGATCTAAATATTCCTCTGTCAGATCTAGATAAATCAAACCGAAAAATAAATAAGAAAGAGGTAAGAGAGGTGAATGAAGTCCTAGAAAAATTAGATTTAATTGATATGTG
>NC_058132.1:112741652-112782554 GCF_016433145.1 Gracilinanus agilis | reverse complement strand
AGAGTGAAAATGAGAGGATGGAGCAAAATCTTTTGGGCTTCAAATGAGAAAAAGAAGGCAGGGGTGGCAATCATGATCTCTGACAGCCAAAGTAAAAACAGATAAGGTTAAAAGAGATAGGTAAGATAACTATATCCTAATAAAAGGCAGTATAAACAATGAAGAAATATCAGTACTCAATATGTATGCACCAAACTGTATAGCTTCCAAATTTCTAAAGGAGAAGCTAGTGGAACTCAAGGATGAAATAGATAGCAAAACCATACTAATTGGGGACCTCAACCTTCCCCTATGAGATCTAGATAAATCAAACAAAAAAAAATAATAAAGAGATAAGAGAGGTGAATGAAACCCTAGAAAAATTAGAGTTAATAGATATATGGAGAAAAATAAATAGGGGCAAAAAGGAATACACCTTCTTTTCAGCAGCACATGGAACATTCACAAAGATAGACCATGTAATAGGGCATAGAAACATGGTAAACAAATACAAAAAAGCAGAAATAATAAATGTAACCTTCTCAAATCATAATGCTATAAAATAGTTATTAGTAAGAATGCATGGAGAGGCAAACGAAAAACTAATTGGAAATTAAATAATATGATTCTCCAAAATAATTTAGTGAAAGAATAAATCACAGAAACGATTAATAATTTCATTGAAGACAATGACAATGATGAAACATCTTACCCAAACCCATGGGACGCAGCCAAAGCAGTTCTAAGGGAAAATTTATATCATTGAGTGCATATATTAACAAATTAGGGAGGGCAGAAGTGAATGAATTGGGCATGCAACTTAAAAAACTAGAAAATGAACAAATTAAAAATCCTCAGATGAAAACTAAATTAGAAATACTAAAAATCAAAGGAGAAATTAATAAAATCAAAAGTAAAAGAACTATTGAATTAATAAAGAAGACTAGAAGCTGGTATTTGGAAAAAACAGAGACAGAAGGGAGGATCTATGGAATAGACTTGGGGTAAGTGACGTCAGCAAGACAGTCTATGATAAACCCAAAAAAGCCTAACTTTTGGGTCAAAAATCCACTATTTGACAAAAACTTCTGGGAAAATTGGAAAACAATATGGGAGAGATTAGGTTTAGATCAACATCTTGCACCTTACACCAAGATAAATTCAGAATGGGTGAATGACTTGAATATAAAGGAGGAAACTATAAGTAAATTAAGTCAACACAGAATAGTATGCTTGTCAGATCTATGGGAAAGGAAAGATTTTTTTTTCTTAACCCTTAACTTCAGTGTATTGTCTCATAGGTGGAAGAGTGGTAAGGGTGGGCAATGGGGGTCAAGTGACTTGCCCAGGGTCACACAGCTGAGAAGTGGCTTAGGCTGGGTTTGAACCTAGGACCTCCTGTCTCTAGGCCTGACTCTCACACCACTGAGCTACCCAGCTGTCCCGAAAGATTTTAAAACCAAGCAATAGTTAGAAAAAATTGCAAAATGTAAAATAAATAATTTTGATTATATTAATTTAAAAAGTTTTTGTACAAACAAAAACAATGCAACCAAAATGAGAAGGGAAACAACAAATTGGGAAAAAACCTTTATAACAAATAATTCTGACAGGTCTAACTACTCCAATATACAAGAAGCTAAATCAATTGTATAAAAAATGAAGCCATTCCCCAATTGATAAGTGGGCAAGGGATATGAATAGGCAATTTTCAGATAAAGAAATCAAAAGTATCTATAAGCATATGAGAAAGTGTTCTAAATCTCTAATAATTAGAAAAATGCAAATCAAAACAACTCTGAGGTACCACCTCACACCTGGGAGATTGGCTAAAATGATAGCAGGGGAGAGTAATGAATGTTGGAGGGGATGTGGCAAAATTGGGACATTAATGCATTGCTGGTGGAGTTGGAACTGATCCAACCATTCTGGATGGCAATTTGGAACTATGCTCAAAGGGCTATAAAAGAATGCCTCCCCTTTGATCCAGCCATACCATTGTTGGGTTTGTACCCCAAAGAGATCATAGATGAACAGACTTGAACAAAAATATTTATAGCAGCACTCTTTGTGGTGGCAAAAAACTGGAAAGTGAAGGTATGTCCTTCAATTGGGGAATGGCTTAACAAATCGTGGTATATGCTGATGATGGAATACTATTGTGCTCAAAGGAATAATAAATTGGAGGAATTCCATGTGAACTGGAAAGACCTCCAGGAACTGATGCAGAGTGAAAGGAGCAGCGTCAGAAGAACATTCTACACAGAGCCTGACACACTGTGGTAAAATCGAATGTAATGGACTTCTGAACTAGCAGCAATACAATTACCCAGGGCAATTCTGAGGGATTTATGGAAAAGAATGCCACCCACATTCAGAGGAAGAACTACAAAAGTGGAAACACAGAAGAAAAAAAAAAACAACAACTGCTTGAACACTTAGGTTGATGAAGACACGATTGGGGATACAGACCCGAAATGTAGTGCAAAAGGGTGCATATTAGCCCTGCAAAGCCTTACTGCAGAGTTTCTGACAGTTGAAAAGGGTTTAGAATCCTGAGGTTAGACAGTTGACCCTGTTGATGAGAGTAGAAGGGTCAACTGAGCTCTATTCTTTAGACTGAAAACCTGGCCTATATTCTGCAGCTTTTCTCTTAAAATTTGTTAGCTTAACTATTTCCTTTGGATCTCCCTAACCTCTCCTATTCCAATCATCATTTTTCCCTTCCTGAATTTCTGTGAGTTTTGAAAGGAGGGTGAATCTCGGTGTTAGCTTTCAAACTTGGTAGTTAGTTTCCCCATAGTCAAATAGGGCTTACCCTTGTTACAAATTATCTCTTGAATCATTGTATCCAACTTTCCTAACCGTATAGGCTACAAAACCTCTCCAGGCTGAGTTAGGCAGGCCCTTTCTCAGTCTCACATTCATGTCGTCCCCCCTCCCCCCCCCCCCCCACACACACCTGAAGCTTTCTCTAGGCGGCTGTTAGAGTTACCTTGTATCCCTTTATCCCTTCCAATCAACCCTAAAACTCAATAAACCCTGTTTGTCACTTAATCAATCCTTTGGTTAGTTCATTAGTTGATTGATAATAGAGGGAGAAGGGGAGAAAGGAATAATATTGTCTCTGGGTCCTGAAAGGAATTGGGGGTGTCCATTTTGGAGGAAGTGGTGATCTCAATACTTCCTCTGAATTCTTCCTTTGTGAACCTGAGAAACTGACTAGAAATCCCTCTAGTCAGTTTCAAGCCATTCTTGGCTGGCCCTAACTTTGTCTGTAGAAGTGCCCTTCCTACTTCAAGGCCTCAGTTTGTTTCCCTCCAGTGTCTTTGTCTCAAACCTGTATACCCAGTCTGTGTACCCAGTCTGTGTCTCCCAGGTTACAGCTATCTGCCAAAAATACCTCACCCTCTCCCTTGCAATTCTTTATACATCCGTGTTTATATTCCCTAAACTCAGTCATTCCCTTACTTCTCCTACCACCTCAAATCTACCACCTCCACTATTGTACCCTCCTTATCTACTTACTGCCTTAGGGATCTACAAACCCTTATCCACAGTGCCTTATCCCTATTCACGTTACCTTTAGTCCCTTACCTGCCTTATCCCCTATTACAACCTTACCTCTGCCTTAATTTCCCTATTACCTCTAGCCTATTCCCTTATTACAACCACTTTATTACCCCACTAGATTAATTCCCTTATAACATCAAGGACTACACCAATGTAACTATCAATAATATGTAAATAAGTCTTGACTGACCACACATGTTAAAAACCAGTGGAAATGTGAGTTAGCTATGGTGGGGGGAAGTTTGATGGGGTGAAGGGTAAAGTAAAAACATGAATTATGTAACTATGGAAAATTTTTCTAAAAATAAAAAATTAATTTAAAAAATCCACAAAATATACAGTGAGATCTTGTCTATATCTTTTAGATAACTATATGATAGAAAAGATGTGGTCAACTAAGGAATATCACTTGCAAAAGTCTTTTTCTTACTATGTATAGTCAGAAGTTTCAAAGAATAAAAAAATAAGGGAGGAGCGTTGGATTTTATATGCTTGAGTTCAAAGATGAATCACTGCAGACAATGATGGAAGGCTTGAAATTAAAAGAGACTTGCTCCTTGAAAGGAAAGCTATGGAAAACCTGAATAGGATAACAAAAAGCAGAAACATCGCCTTGCTGACAAAAGTCAATGTAGTCAAATGTATCAGTTTTTTTTCTGTAATAAAGTATGACTGTGAGAGTTGGACTATAAAGGAAGCTGAGTGCCATGGAATGTAGTGCTGGAGAAGACTTTTGAGAGTCTCTCAGATAGCAAGAAGATTAAATCAATCAAAACTTAAAAGGAAATTAATTCAGCCTATTCATTGGAAAGTCAGATAATGAAGCAAAAGCTTATATCTTCCCAGAGTTTCCATTTTATGGAGTGGTCCAGGTTAGCCTCCTGTTATTCACCTCCTAGTTCCATGCACATAATAGTCATATAATAAGAAGACAGGACTCATTGGGAAAGACATTGATGTTGGGAAATCTTGAAGGCAAACAGACAGCAAAGTTGAGATGTATATATCTAGTGTCATGGAAGCAACAAACATGAGCTTGGAAAGACTTACAGAGATAGTGATGGAGAGAAGGGCCTGACATGCAATGGTCCATGGAATCACAGAATTACCAAAATCATCTTTTTTACTATAAGAGAGAGTGAGGTGAAATGCACCCATCTGGGACAGCAGAACTACTTCCCTACTTCCAAGAATTCAGCTAACAAACTAGAGACCTAAAGTGCTATAGATAAAGTTTCCATCCAGCTTACCAATAAAGAGTTTTATAAAAGTGCCTTCAAATATGCCTACTGTGAATTTGGTTTAACCAGGAGTTATTAAAAATGCCCTGATTTAGAAACACGCTCTGCAACATCAACAGAAAGAAGCAGCTTTTGAACTGTCAGATACAGATATTATCAATAAATTAATAAGTTAGTGTTGGTCTGTAAGATTTCATTGAAGTTAATGTCCTTGACAGTTTTATTACTTAAAGAAGAATGTTTAAAACCTCAGATTCTTAAAAGAAAAAAGTTTAGGTATTTAAAATATAATAAATCACCATCAATTAGTAATGATAAACAATATACATGAATGTTATAAGGTGCTGATTTTTATTTTGCCTACCTCAGAGGATTACTAGAAGGGCCAGTAAAGCAGGTTATTTTTGCAATTACTATTTTGCTAGGTATCTGATTAGTGTTGAGGCATCAAGTTGACCTCCATACAACCTAAATTGCTAAAAATTTTAAAATTCAAACTTAGAAAACACTTCAAAATCATTTACATGACAAAACTTCCATATGGTCATGGGTAAACAGAGAAACTTAAAAGTATGTATTCTGTAAAAGTCTTGGTGTAGCACTCTGAGAAGATAATATTCCCGAAATGGGAAAGACTATATAAGGATGTGACCAGAGATTCCACAGCAGTTAAGGTTGAAGAGCAAGAGCCTATGGGAGGGTTAGATAGAGTTCAACAGGATCTCTTCTTTCTGTGAGTAACACTGTTCCAGCCCAAGAAGTGTGACAATGGACAATACCCATTTCTCCATTCTTTGTTTTCATCTTAAGATGTTAGTCAGGGACTAGACTGCTTCTGAGTTTCCCTTATCTGGCCTCTAACTTAATGATCATTCTGTTAAAATATTTCTTTGAGGTATCTCTAGGTAACTGCTGGATTGTAACCTAAAACTCTGTGGCAAAAAAATACAAGCACTTTATTTTTTATCATATAATGTAGTCTGACACATCTCCCTAAGGGACATCAACCAAGTACTGACTTTTCCATAACATATTTAAAAAACTTAGTGTTTTAAAAGATGATATACAGGTTTCTTCTTAAGTGTACTTCACCATATATGTATTTATTTTTATTTTATGAGAAATCATACAAATGTATTTATATGATACATTATAATTATCAGTTTTCTACATTTTAGGTATTTAGTAAATGATTGTTGAAATATAAATTGTATCGTCTATTATTATCAAATTTTAACTTATTAAAAACATATACAATTTTTACGTGTTTCTTTTGCCTGACAAGCAACATAGTGTGGTAACCAGAAAGCTGGCCTTAGAGTTCATAAGACCTAAGTTCAAATCTTACTGCTCCATGTACTGGCTATATGACGTTGGGCCAGTCAATTAATTTCTCAGTGTTCTAAAACACTAAAGTGGCAGAAAAGATGACTACCTGAATTTTTAGAGGGAATTTCCTCATCAAGGAGTTCCCTATATCAGGGAAATTAATCAATAAACAAAAATTTACTATTAGGAACTTACTGCAGGTCCAGGATCCCCGTATCTCTCTCTCTTTAAATGATTTTAAAAACATTATTTAAATAATCCAAATTTTATACCACACTGTAGAGAGAACATCACAAGTTCCATGAACTAAACTATGTAACTGATCTTATAATCCCATAAAGAGAAATGGAAAAATCAGTTTTCCTTTTAAATATCTGGTTTTTCTTTTCCATTTATAAAATGGGAATTATTGTTCCTGTCACATACATATTTCTAAAAATGAATTAGTATCTACACCAAGATTTTTTATTTAAAATACTTTTATATGGTAGATAGTTTTTAAATCAAAAATAAAAACATCTTACTATAGAGAACAAATATATTCTAGAAAAGCATAATTTAAGATGTCTATAACCTAAACATTCTTTCACATGGACATGTAAAAAAAAGTACCCCCCCAAAAAAGCACAAGTTAAAAGAAGTACACCCAGTTTTTCAGGGTGATAAAATAAAATCTCTAAATCAAAGAGTTTTGCCTTTTTAAAATAAAAACAGTTACCAAGTCTTTAGTAGATTTGAATTTTTGTATTTCAGGTTTCCTTAAATAGAAGAACACTAGAACTTGGCTGGGGTTATTTTGTGTGTTGTAATCTCAACACTTTCTTTGATGTGACAGGGAAAATCTGACTGCCAAAATAATGTTTTAAAACAACATTTTTATATATTATTAACAAGTCCTGCAAGAAGAGATAGAAAGTTACTCTATTTAAAATAAGCACAGATAGAATAAAATACCTGGGTATATAATTGCCAAAACCCCAGGAACTACACAAACATAATTATAAAACCCTTTTTACACAAATAAAGTCAGAGCTAAATAATTTTTAAAATATTCATTGTTCATGGATGGGCTAAGCCAATATAATTAAAATAAGAATACTACCTAAACTAATTAACTTATTCAATGTCATCCCAATCAAGTTACCAAAAAATTATCTTGGGCAGCTAGAAAAAATAATAAAATTCATTGGGAGAACAAAAGATCAGGAATATCAAAGGAATAAATGGGGGAAAATTATAAAGGAAGGTCTAATAGTACCAGATTTTAAACTACATTATAAAGCAATCATTATCAAAACCACTGGCTAAGAAATAGAAAGGTAGCTCAAACAAACAGAAGCAAAACATTATTTGACAAAAGTATGGATACAGGTTATTAGGACAAGAACTCTCTACTTGGTAAAAACTGTTGGGACAACTGGAAAGTGGTTTGATAGAAACTGACTAGGTACAGTGATCCCTCCCCTTTCATGGGAGCCCTCTGACAGTTGAAAATCCATGAAGTAGTAGCAATTATATATATATATTATATGATATATAATATTTATGTTATAAATATATAGAGAGATTTAAGGCTTTATAAACCCTTCCCACTCTCCTTTAAACCTTTTCCACACTCTTATAAACACTAAGCCAATCAGCAACCAGGATACAGAACACAGCACTGTGGTTGGTTGTCTTTCATTCCAAAAACCAGTAGTGTGCCATGTACAATCTCAGGCTGGCAAACTTGCACAAATGGTAGTGGCGTAATGCACTTCCATTGTGTACAGTATGGTATTCATCCGCAAAATCCTGTGATATAGCAAAAACTTCACAATATAGAATCAGATTTTTTTAAACCCACGATACAGTGATGCCGCAATAAGTGAACCACCATATAGCAAGGGATGACTGTAAAGGTCAATATCTTACACCATTCACTAAAACATCAAAATGGATACATGAACTACTCATAGAAGGAACTATCATAAGCAAACTAGAAAAATGAGGAACATATTATCTATCAGATTTATAAAGAGTAGAGGAATTTATAAGTAAACAAAAGATGGAGAGCATTTGTGAGATGTAAAATAGGTAATTTTGAGTACATTAACTTGAAAATTTTTTGTACAAATAAAACAGAGGTTGCCTAGATTAGAAGAAAAACAAAGTTGGGAGAAGAATTTCACAAATAGTCTCTCAAAAAGAGGTCTCAAATCTAATATATATACAAACTTTTATGTGAATAAGGGCCATCCACAAATTGGTAAATGGGCAAAAGATATAAACAGACAGTTTCTGGAGGAAGAAACAAAAGGAATCAGAAAAATGATAAATGTTGGAGGGGATGTGGATGACTACCCTAATACATTTTTAGTACAACTGTGAACTGATCCAACCATTTTGGAGGACAATTTAGAATTACCCCCAGAAAGCTATAAAATTGCGTATACCCTTTGATTCAGCTGGGTTCATTTCCCAAGGAGATCGGGGGGAGAGGGGCACGACGCGGACAGACCTTTATGCAGTTGTCTTTGCCATGGCAAAGAATTGGAAATTGAAGGGATATCCATTAATTGGGAAATGGCAAATTGTGATATATGACTGTGATGGAATACCACTATGTCCTAAAAAACAATACGCAGATTAATTTTTTAAAACTGCATGAGAAAATGAAGAATGAGAACCAAGAGAACATTATATATATATATACATCTTTAATATCTGAAAAATAACTTGTGAATGTTACCCTCTCCAAAGAATGAAGTGAAAAATGAAAACACAAAAGACATTATATAACATGTAATGTATATGTTTGTCAGATGATGCCTCCTATAGTGAGGGGAGGACAGGGAGGCCTATGATGCTTGGAAATAAATTCTAATATTTTCTAATAATTGGAAATAAATTCTAATAATTAAAAAAGAAAGAAGAGTGATGAAGAAAAATGTTAATAATGTAGATTTTTAAAAAATTAAAAACATTTTTAAGTGCCTACTATATACAAGTAAGGCACTGGGGAAACAAAGAAAGGAAATAATGCCCTCACATTGTTTATGTTCTAATGGGAAAGTTTAAAGTAATAATAACATGGTTCCTGAGGTCCATACAATAAAAATTAAGAAAAATATGTAGCTATTATTATGAAATGTGCCCAATATTTAGAAACAGTTTCATCCATAGTTTCTGAAAAGTAGTAAGATCAGAATAAGAAACTGAGTTACTTGGTCTGAAATAGTAACTGATATTTTAAAAGTTCCAATGTATACACATCCATCTTAATAACTAAAGTTTAACCCAAAACTGTTTTTCTCAGTTGAAAATTGAAATATCCATATTTGATGATGGGTTTTTTTTCAACAAGTTTTTCCAACTACATGATCTACTATAATCCCAATGTAGTAAATGAAAAACCTCACTGCTGAAAAGCAATAGTAAAACCAAAATTTCTGACTTCTGCTGAATAAGTGAGGAAATTACATTTGTATTTATGAGGGAAAGACTATAATATGGAAAATATTTTAGATTTAATTTTCTGTATGTATTCCTTTGATCCAAATCATAGTTAAACATTTCACATAAAATTTAGTAAGTCAAATAATCTGAATTAAAACCTCCTTCCACTGATCACATACCCCTCTAAATCTCAAAAAGAATTTTATTTATGTCTATGCTCAGACTTTCCAACTAATGGCCATGTTGTTCTGATCTGAGATAGGCGACTCCTCAGATGAAAGACACCATACTTGTTAAAAATTTATCAGAAAATATAGATAGGAATGATGTTAACATAAGACAATAATCATGTAATGACAGACAAATGGACAAACAAGTCACTTGTTTGATTCCAGTAAGCCTCTTGCTTTTTTGCCATTATTTAGGAAACACTTAAGTTCAAGAATCAGACTAATGATACAAAACAAAAATATACAAAACACTAACCTATCTCTCTAGATTTCTCCATTTAACACATAAAGGTGTTGGAATGTAACTTTATCAGCCCTCCTACTTCATGCTCTCTAGAAGTTTATGAATTGATAAAATTCAAGTGTGTGTTGAAAAGTTCTTGGCAATGGGAACCTGAAAAGGTCTAAAATAGTCCTATCTAGGGTCATCAACACTTTTACATGAATTGGTCAACTACCCATTATTAATAAGCCAAAAGAATTCAAAGATAGATTTTCTTGCCATTCACTTAAAGTATGACTTATGCTACCAGGAATAAAAGGAAATAATTCCATATTTGTGTCACTGACCCTATATTTAGCTATTTTTCTACTTCATAAGATCTGCTTATGCTCTAAAGGTAGTGTTCTGAGAAATCAAAGCTAAGGACTTTTAGCAAAGGACTTCCCTTAAATAGGGTCCAAAAAGAACAATTAGGAGCAATTATGTATTTTCAAAAAATTTTCAATTTCCCATTGCCAATTTTAAACTACTTTTTTAAAAATCTAAAGTATTTTAACAATCACTTATTAAATTTCTCTAAAAAGAAAATATCTGCAACATCTGTTCACAACATACATATATACATATATATATGGACAATTAAATTTGCAGTGATAAAAAATACTATTTATAAGAAGGTAGCAGGGCATTATATTAGAATATATTACTCTATTAAAGCACTGGGCTCAAGTGTCCTGGCACTTTCAAGCAAGTTACATGCCCCATGAACCTCAGTTTCCTTATTTGGAAAAAAAAAGTCTAATCCAGTTGTCTCAGATCTCTTTAGGATCTGAAACATAGGAGATACTTAATAAATGCTTTATGATTGATTCATTTATCAGGGTGACATCCCAAAACTACATTCTACTCCCATACTATTCCTAAAAATATTATCAGCATCTTTTAAAACATAAGTTCATCAAGGGAAAGGACTATCTTGCTTCTTTGTATATGTAGCCCTAGAATTTAGCACAGTGCTTGATACATATTCAGCACTTAAACGTTTTTTAATTCATATCCAGACTAACTAAGTGGCACAATGGATAGAATATGAAGAAATTAGGAAGTTCAAATCCTGCCTCAGCCACATACTTAGATGTAGAACCCTAGAAAGTCACTTAACCTATGTCTTCCAAAGCTTCTTCCTTTGGAAAATGAGGCAGGATTTGAACTTCCTAATTTCTTCATATTCTATCCATTGTGCCACTTAGTTGCCTCTATAATATGATCTCATCATCCTTTCATCTGGATATGAATTAAAAAACGTTTAAGTGCTGAATATGTATCAAGCACTGTGCTAAACAAATGAATCTTGCCCAAGATCAATGAGCTAAGCCATATACTATGTAGAGATAGAATTTGGAGCTACTTTTGGATAAGGGAAGAATTTATGACCAAAGAAGACAAAGAGAACATAACAAAAAAAATGAAATGGATAATTTTTATTACATTAAGTTTAAAAGATTTTGTACCAAAAAAAAAAAACAAAAACAATGCAACCAATATTAGAAGAGAAACAACAAATAGGGGAGGGGGTTTTATAGAAAATGTCTGAAAAGGGGCTCATTTCTCAAATATACAGAGAGCTGAATCAAATTTATAAGAATACAAAGTATTCCTCGATTAATTAATGATCAGAGGATATGAATAGTCAGTTGTAAGAGAAAGAAAATAAAACTTCTTTAATCATTTGAGAAAATGCTCCAAATCATTATTGATTAGAGAAATACAAATTAAAACAATTCTGAAATACCTCATACCTATCAGAATGTTTAATATGACCAAAAGAGGAAAATAACCATTGCAGGGAGATGTGGGGAAATTGGGACACTAATATGCTGTTGGTAGAAGTGTGAACTAATAAAACTATTCTGGAGAGCAATATGGAAGCAAGCTCAAAGAGTCATGAAACTATGCATACCTTTTGACCCAATAATACCATTATTGGGTTTGTATCCTGAAGAGATCAGAGAGAGGAGAAAAGGATCTACTTGTACAAAAAGTATTTTTAGCAGTTCTTTTCATAGTGGCAAAGAACTAGAAACTGAGGGGATGCCCATCAATTAGGGAATAGCTGAACAAGTTGTGGTATATGGTTGTAATAGAATACTCTTGCCAAAAGAAATGACAAATAGGATCAGTTCAGAAAAAGAATGGCAAGTATACTTTACAATGAACAACTGTGAATGCTAGCTATTTTCAGCAATATAATAATTCAAAACTATCCCAAAGGTTTCATGATTTTAAAAAATGCCATTTACTTCTATAAAAAACAACAACTAAGTTTCAATCCAGACAAAAGCATACTTTTTTCACTTTCTTGATTTTTTTTCTATTTGAGTTTCCTTCCACAAAAGGATTAATACGGGAAAATGTTTTACATGATTGTACATGTAAAATCTATATGAGATGGCATACCATCTCAAGTGGAGGGGACACTGTGGGGGAGGGAGAGAGGCAGAAAGAGAATCTGAGACTCAATAGTCTGAAAAATCTTGGAAAATTTAACATATAATTCAGGGAAAATAAAATAAAATGTAATCCCTTTTTAAAAAACTTAAGTTGGGGGGAAAAAAAAAGGTAGAACAGTTAGGTCCTGAGCATCAAGCCTGGAGACAGTCATTCTGAATTCAAATTTGGCCTCAGATACTTCTCAGATGTGTGACTCCGGGCAAATGACTTAACCCCAATTGCCCTTACTGCTCTTCTACCTTGGAACTGTTATGAGGAAAGGAGAGAAACAGTATAGTGAGATTTCATCAGGCAAACTGTCTGCAGTCAAAAAGTTCGTATGGAGAGGACAAATCCAGTGGAAGAGGAGATCCAAACAGACGACAGTATAACAGGATAAAAGCAGACTGTAGGGTGACAGCAGAACAGACAGGAAAACAGCTGACCTAATGCTGACAGGGAAAAGACAGTACAAGAATTCTGCAAAGAAGAGGAATAGACGGATAATGGACACAAGACAGTGAGACAATGTATCATTAAACACAACACATTTCCAAATTTAGTTACATTCAACACTACACATTGCTACCAAGAACTCAAGCCAGAAGGGAATCAACAGGGAACATGATGAGAGCTGAAGAGTTTGGTAGATATGCATACATCCAACATGTAGATTAGAATATAATTCTCACTACTTGTTATAAAATCTTTGTTAAGTAAGTATATCCACATAGATAAATGGATACTGTTAGGAATTAGGATAGGATAGTAGATTGGCTATACACAGTAGTTCAATAGGGTCTTACCTGAATAGAAGATCTAACTTCAAATATTCTACTTAGATGACATCAGAGAACAAGGATAAATATACAGATTAGGAAAATGGAGAATAAGATGAGTGACACCCAACAGTTTTAGAATTTAGAACCAACCCAGATGCCATGAGCCAGAGGGCAAAAAGCAATTACTGGCAGGACTATAAAAGAGAGCAACTGGATCAAAACTCTCTCTCATTCCTGAGAAGGGGACCTGGGTGGCTGGGTGGGTAGGCTAATCAACCTGCTTAGCTTACCTGCATCCTGTTCCACTAATTATCACATCCTCAACTTCTGGACAGAGCTATACTGTATACTGATTATTTAACATCAAGGAAGAACACCATCAATCTTCAACTCACCTGGTCAAGGCCAAAAGTGCCTAGCATGGCCAGAGTGCCACAGAGAGGGAAACCTCTCCAGCAGACAGTCTCAACCTGATTATTCTTTGATTGATAACCTAATCATCAGTAGTCTAGTGTAGTTTCCCAACACCTCCTTCCTTCAACCCTGATCCTTCTCCTGAGTTTGTTACAATTAAACCTTAAGAGCTTACTTAGGTGAATAATGTTATTATCCTAAAAATCATTTCCATATTCTTTGAATCTAAGGGGAAGGGATTGCTCAAGCAAAGTTAAATTGCAGTCATAGGCATCATCCATCAAGCTAAACCCAGGATAAGCACACAGAGAAGCTGTGTGATTCAATTCACAGCTTCTCACTTGATCACTTAGTCCTGGGCCCTGTTAGGTTGGAGGTGGTAATTAGCTAAACTTCAAACACCTTGTGGGACCTGGTGTTCATGTAGGCTTCCACCTGCACTCAGCTCAGGTCCTTATATCATCAGAGGACCTTGGGCCATTCTCTACTAGGCCCTGTCCAGTATCACCATACCCGCCCATAATACATACAAAATATACAGATTAGGATTAGGATTTACACACACACACACACACACACACACACACACACACACACACACACACACACACACAAATAGATCTGTAAATATATGTATATACTTTTAAAATAGTTTGGAATGACAATTGTAAGATAGGGAATGTACATATATGGAAATATATGTGCATATGTGTATATGTGTAAATATGATCTTATATATTCTGTATATGGTATAAGATGTACATGTATATGTGGAATGTCTATAGTTGCTATAATGCAATATTTTTACAAGTCTGTACATATATGTATATATACACATATAAGATGCATCTGTGTACATATATGTAAGACATATGTATATATTATGTAAAATGGATATGTGAATAGTTAAATTGATGTGAAACTTAAAGTCTTAAAATAGGATACTCAGTTCAAAGTTCTATGTAGATGGTTTTGTTTTTTTGTAATAGCAATAGCATTTAGCATAGAAAGAGTTTTGTTTTGAATTGTTCAGCTTTGATTTTTGAATTTATTTTGCATAAGTTTATTTTTTAGTCAGATTTTTTTTGTAAAAGCTTATGCTATATATGGTGTTTTAATGTAATTTTTCTATTTTTCTAAAATGTTATAATATTTTAAGATAAGATCGTTTTGTGTATTAGCTTAGCATCATAGTTTTTTTTACAAACTTCTGAAAAAGTTTTATACGTATATTTTGAATTTTTAGTTTTATTGCATTGTTTCATACTTTGTAGTTTGTATTTGTATGTAGAAAGTTTCTTGCTTATTTTGTTTTGCAAATGTTTGTACTTTGATCTTTGTAATAGTTTGTTGTAAATTCCTTTCCTTTCCCTTGTTCAATTCCTTAAAGTAGTTAAGACTAGGATAAGCTAAGTGAGTGTAGGTTGTTTGTTATTTTGGGGTAAGAATATTAGTTAGAAATAAGATAAGGGGAATTAAGTTTTTTGGTGTGCAGACACCAAAACATTTTTGGCAAAATTAATTTTGGTCTGCACAAAAGGGTGAAATGTTATGAGAAAGGAGAGAAATAGGTACAAGAGAGATCTTGTACACAGAGCAGTGTGCAAGGCATTGCCGCATGCCCTGGAACCAGAGGCTGTGTTCTAAGAATGAAGGGGACCTTATAAAAAAGGACACAGGGAACAGCCAGGGGGCTTTTTGGACTTCCTGTTAGGAGAAAAACCTAAAGCTGACAACTTCCTCCCACTTAGGATCTCTACAAACTGAGAAGGGGGGTTGATTCATTTCCCCTTGAAACCAAAGCTTCAGATCCTGTGATCCAACTGTGTTCTTGTGTTCTTAGAGAGTGTTCCCAAATGCTGTGAAGATATCTGCCAGTCAGCTAGTAACTGTCTGTGAGATAGACCTGAAGTCATCATGGGCCTAGCCTAAGAGGTTTGATCCCTAAAATAAAGGGATCAGCCTAACTGCTCTTAGAGACTATTAATCTGATCAAGCCATTATCTGGGAGGATGATTAGCTCAGGTAGTTAGTTAGCTGGGATTTTCTAGACAGACAGTGTAGTGACAGGCAGCCTGAAGCCAGAAGACACTCCTCTGCAGGAGTCTTAGAAAGGGGGTTAGTTTAGCTAGAAACCCTAAGATTAGGGCATCCTATCCCTAATCCTCCCTTCCAAGTGACTTTGGTTTTAAAACAAATCTTTGAACTGTTTTGTAAACTACCTGAGAGTTTGAGAAGCACAATGAGTCCAGAGAAGGTCTGTCTGGGCCTCCTCACTGTGGGATACTCTCAATCTTGGTATCTCACATCTACAACAACAACCAGACAGATCATCCACCTATTTCAGAACCAATACTTAGTATTGAACCTAAGAGGTAATGGTTAAAAAATGTACACATGACACGTTTTTCTATTTAATCTTCATTACTAACATTTTCTTCATTACTTTCTAAAGTCTAGACCATGAATAAAACAATCATTTTTTAAAAATATTATGCTGAAATCCCCTAGTATAAGGTGTGAACAGTTAACACTTGCCTATACTCTTTTATTTGTTATCTTAAGATTAACTTTGGATTTTGAAAAGGGATCATTTTGATATTTAGTTTTAAATACTCCACTTCCTGGTTTAAATTACTATTTGCCCCTACCCTATGATTGAATCAAGAGAGGAAATAGAGGAAAGATAGTGGAGGAAGAGAGGAATAGCTATGATAAAAAATCTCCTGACTCCTGGCATCCAGAAGGGCTTTGTCTCTTGTCCCTAGGGACTCCCTGGCATCCAGAAGATCTGCCTCTAACCCAAAGGTTGGAGTCCTCCTGTGGGGGGGGCTTTGGAAAGGGACATCACTAACAGCATAAATTTTGAGTCATGAGAGAAAGGGAGGGCTTTTTGGCAGGGAATTGGAAGCATCCAACATGAGAGTATTGTCATGACCACTATGCTCTAATTATGAATACAATTCAGAGGGGCAAATCAAAGTAAAATACAGTGAATAGACATCTTCAGTTTCTGAGGAAATTAAGACAGCAACATAAAAAAGAATAGAAATCAAAAAGGTCAAAAGAAATTTGTAGAAGCAGTTGTAATGCTTATTAATAGTAACGTCATCTTTTTCATATAAATATTAAAGACCTGGGCTGGAGATAGAGGACAGGTAATGTTATCAAATGTCTGGCATCACACATTTCTCCTATAATGGGGCCTGGAAGTGATCAGAGTTGGCAAAGCCTATCATCCCCCAAACATGGGAGACAAAATATGTGTAAAATTAAAGTGGCTTTTGAGACTCATTTTTTTTGTCACAAGTCTAAAGGCATAGTAATTTATAAAACTTGCAGGCACTTTCTCATACAACATGGATGTCATATATGTTATGTCTAATTAGACACACAGAGAAGAATCTGTTACCATGTCAAAGGCCAAGTTTTTTTAAAAAGAAAAAAAAAATTTTCGCAAGAGTTGAAATTACTAGGTGAGGGCTTCTTCTAATGAAAAGCAAAAGAGAACAAAAAGTTCAAGTGTCCAAGTGAACCAAGTGAACAAAATAAGACATCTTTCTTGGTCTTCATGTACAGAAAGAATGGTGTACTTGAATTTTTTCCCAATTTTAATTAGTCCGTGTGGTAAATGCTGAGAACTTTGCCTCACACTTTTCAGAATACCGTTTTACTAAACTAGAAAGAGAAGGAACAAAACGACACAGAACACTTGGGTGGCAGCAGCCTTCTTAAGCAAGAGACTCAGGGATATTGAAAACCCTAACCTCTGTTCTGAGTCATACTGCTCCCCAGCTTTCTCATTGATCTCTCTCATTTTCCATTTTACTTGCTCTAATTTCTGGGCTCCAAAATTTGATGATTCTTCTTGGAATTTTTTTCTCTCTATCTCCCTCAAAACAGGAATTACTTTCTCTATACTACCATAGTCGTATTTTACCTCTTAAAACAATATTGCTCCTCCTTCATCTCCTTATCAAAAATTTTTCTCAATATCCTTTTATTTCACTGAGCCATGGTATATAGAGCTATTATGACCCCAAAACTACTATATTAAATATTATTCTATTACTGTCCTAGTACTCAAATTAGCAATCTGTTCAATAAAATGGTCAGCATTAAAAGCTGGGCTTTTAGTAAGTCTATAGCAATTTCTTTAGTCCTCAAATATTAATATACTCACTGCTGCATTCACTGAAGTGTAGAAATAAATATCCCTGCTAAGATGCCTAAATCAAGAAGATAACATTTTCTATTTTCTGCAATGACTCGCCTACCTTACAAAATCTAGCCAGTAATTCCAAGTACACTGAAACAAACACAAATGTTATTAATTTCGCTAACATATACAGATTTGGTTGCATATCCAAAATAGACAATGTATAGGTGAAGAGGGGTTAGGAATGGCATACCCATGTGGAAATACTTGCTTTCCTAGCCCTAAAGCTATTCCTATTAGGATCAAAACAAACTGATGTTATCTTAACAAGCTTTCCAATTTTTAAAAAATAAAACCTAAGTATTGGTGGTTAGCCAGATATTGGCCAGATATTGTTTGTTTTCTTTGAGGCACAAAATTGTGGCACATTTATTTTTGTACTCAAATCAAAAGCAGACTTGCCATTATAAAGGAAATAAAGGCAGTTCAAAAGTCATATCTAGAAAGAGACATATAGGATAGTCACTGAACTTTGGATGAAACAACGTAAAAAAAAATCACAAGACAAGGAATTCTAAAATTTATTTTTCATAATCCTGTCTAAACCCTTCAATTGCTTTTGTCCTTCTCTAAGAAAACACTATCTGCCCACTAAAAAGGCATATTTCCACATTAAAATGGCAGATAATTAGGCTGTCTATTAATGGAACATCAGCAAGACCAATGACCAGGAAATAGAGAAGCATATAGACTCTGTGTAAAAAATAGCCTCAGTGCCAAATGTTGAAAATAACTATCAGAATCTGAAACATTTCTTAGAATTAAAAGATTATCAAATTAAGAAGGGATCTCAGGAAGTAATTTAATACAGTCTCCTACTTTTTAGCAAAGTCAAAACTCCCTATTGCTAACCATCAATGTTATTTATAAAAAATCAAGAATGCCAACTCCACAACTCCCTTGGAATTCAATTCAACAAAATAAATGCAATTTAAATCCATAATATTTACCAAGCAATGTGTCAGGCAGTGCTAACATAGTGTAAAAACAAAATCTGAAAAAGCTCTAGATCTCAAAGTTAGACTGTGTGTGACTCTGGATAAGTCACTTAAACTCAATTTGCCTCAGTTCCTCATTGGTAAAATGGGGATACATTCAAAAAGGAAATGGCACATTAACATATATTACAACAGAATGTGATGGAAAAAAATGAGAGATCCAGACAAAAAGTTCTAGGAAAATCTGTGGGAAAAGAATACTGTAAACCCTAGGGAAACAAGAAAGACAAGTAGGATCAGGGATAAATTAATAAGGAGGTAGCACATGAGGTGAAACTAGAAGGAAGAAGAGATAATCAGGCATGCAAATTCAGTTGTGTATAAACAGATACATCCAATATGAGGAACCAAGTCAGAGAACAATTTAGTTGGTATGTGGAATGCATATGGAGGAAAAAATAAATTAGAACTAGATTATAGAAGCCTTGAATGCCCATTTAAAAACCATTTTATTGTAAAGGCAATTGGGGGCCACTGAAAGATTTTGAGCAATGCAATGACTTGGTCAGATTTGTGCATATTTTGTCAGCTATGTGAAGATTGGATGGGAAAGGGAAAAACCTAGAGAAAGGTTAATTCAAGTTAATGTGCTAAATCCCAAAACCAAAAATAGTAGAGCAGGAATTAAAAATTAAAACTTGAGTTCTGGTGGCTATGTGAAAAGGAAGACCAGAATGACAGGATTTCTGGCAGTAGGAAAATAGCATTTAACTAAGTCTAATCCTGTAGATCTTGTTAGGAAAGAGCACCAAAACAATAAGAAATAACAATAAAAAGACAGAAGCTTTAAAAGCCAAGAAATACTAAAGTTCTAGATCATCAATGAATATTCAAATGTAACCCATCACTGACAATCCAATTAAAATTACATTTATAGGAAGATCTAACTTGATTCAACCATCAGATTTGGGGACAGAAAGGAGGCACAAGAATTGGGTAGCCACGCATTTACTGGTACACTTAGTTGAAAGAGAAAAAAATCAAAGTATAAATTATCCAATGGAAAATTTACTTAATGAAACACATAATACCAGGCAATTATCATATGTAATTGTTTTCTATTTTATTCATTCAACCAACTAACCAATCAATAATAAGCTACTCAACAATTATAATCTGAATAGTAATATGTTTATATAGCATTTTCAGTTTTGCAAATATTACCTTATTTGATTCACACAAGAACCTTGGAAGAGAGATGTTTTTGCTATGTTCATTTTATAGAGGAGGAAACTGAAGCTGAGAGTTATTAATTGACCTGCCAGGGACATACAATAAACATCTGAGTTAAGCTTCAAACTCAGACATTCCTAACTCTAAATCCAATGTTCTTAATGAAAGATCATCTGAAACTGCACATGAATTGTTAGCATAAATTTAGTTTTGCTTTATTCTTAATTTTTCGAATTTAACACTGTTAAGTCTTGGACACTTAAGTCAAATTAGTAAATTACTAATGTGAAATTTTGCATCTATTAAACTTAGTAGTTAATTCTCAATTCACAATCTATAGTGATTTTTTTAATCCAAACAGGTAATTGTAATTTTACCTTAAGCCAAATGAAGCAGTATTCCTTCTATAAAAACATGGTCTCCAAGCAATGATTTTAATGATCTTTCAAAGCCAGATGTCAAATAACTCAAAAGTTGTCATTTCAAAAGGTAACAGTGTAAGAGTTCAGAGAGCTAGATTCAAGCATGTGAGCTAAAATCCTGGCTACACTACTAGATAGCATGGAGAACTTGGTAGTATTATTGAATCTTTCTCTGAATTTGTTTTCTCATCTTTAACACGATTAAGAACCATTTAACTCTAAAGTGCTCTGACTTTATTATCATTCAAAAACTGAATCTGAGAAAAAAAATCATCCTGCTCTATAAGACAGAAGCAGAGCAAAGATGGTTCCCAAATTCTGAAAATTGGGAGGGCAACAGCTAGTCATTCTTGGAGAGGTTTTTGACTAACTGAAACATTTGATCACCAGGAAAAACTGCATGAATGTAAAATATTTAATGTAGTTCATTTTATAATATAAATTTAAGGTTTTCTTTGGTATGTTTTTGTTCTCACTGTGATGGCATTATTCTTTTTACATAAAAAGAGATGCTAGTAATTAAATGATCTATTTGAATGGTATGATGTCATACAGGCAACTAGACTGGAGAGGGCACTATTAGTTTGTGTTACCAAAACAAGAGTTAAGGTAATAGTAATCCTGCTGACATGTCTCCTTAACAAAATTACATTATAAATATGGTTTATTTTTATCTTCAGTTCTAATAATTCTAAAACTGCTATATAAGCTTACTTCATTATATATGAATTCTATTATCTTTAGTGGTATTCAATATATAATTGTTTCATCTAATATGAAAAGACACTAATTGTTGAAATCAAACTAAGTATTACTATTCTTGACCTTAACATCATTGTTTTATTTTTTAAAGGTTTAATATTCCCTATGACTCTGTGAGGCAAGAAATAGCAAGACTATTTTATATATATATATATGTATGTCTTTGCACATATATAAAATTCAATAAAAATCTCTTTTAATAATCTTTGAACAAACATTTACTAAGTAGCAATAATTTATCAGGCATTTTACTAATAAAAATTATGTAAATCATAAATATTAAAAAATTAAAATAACTAGGGAATCACCTCAATCATCAAACTGGCAAAGGTGACAAAAGAAAAGGAAATTGTCAATGCTGGCAAGTTATAAAATAAGAGGCACTTTTATATATCCTGGTAGAACTATAAAATGGTCCAAATTGTCTGGAAAATAATGTGAAATTAGACACACAAATATTAACTACTTTGTTCATTTACTCTATACTTCCTATTGGGCATATACTTCAAACAGGACTTTCCAAAACATTTATCAGCACTTTTAGTAAAAGCAAAAAATGAGGGAGTAAAAAAGTGGATTGAAAAATAGCTCAATAAATTGTATTATATAAGGGAATGGAATATTACCATACACCATCAGAAATGTCAAATATATATTTAGAAGAACATGGAGACTGAGACAGAGAACAATAAATATGACTAAATAAATGCAAACATATAAAATGCAAATGACATCAGAATTCAGATTAAACGTAGTAACCAAACTTGAGTCGAGAGAAATGAAGATGGCACATATTTCACTGCTTTCTGTAGTGATGATTTATTATAGGAAAAAGTATAAGATAATCACTTTTTCTGTTGGTTTTGCTTATCTGAGTCTTTCTACTAAAAAGTACAATTCTATGAATGCTATAGAGGCAAGAGGAAGTATCAGGAGGAACTATGGTGTAAAAAATAAAAGGCATCAATAAAATATTAAAAAAGAAAATTAAGAAAAATAATCTATTCTTTTGATAGATGAAAAGCTGGTTGAAAATAGAAAAAACTTCCAAGAAAAATTTCCTTAGGGACTTTAACAAAATCTATCCTTTAAGTTTTATTTTGATATAACTTATCGGGGTAAACAGTGACCCTACTTTCTAAGCAATTCTGCCCCAGGAGAAACCTGGTCTCCTGGTGCTCAGAGAGTTGATTCTTATCTTCCAGGGAGCCCAGCTGTCCATGACACTTCTTGAATTTTTCACCATGTTCTTCTTGTAGGTGTCCTCTATTTTTCCTTTTCAAGGACCTTTTTATGTATTTCTTCCCTCATTCAAACATGTAGCTCCTTTATGGCCACACTATCTTGCCAGTTTGTATCTTATATCCTAAAATTTAGCACGGTGCCTGGCACACAGTGCTTGTAGTAAATGTTGTGTGTATGTATGTATGTATGTATGTATTTATCCATCTACATCATAATCATCAAAGCAAATGTTCACATTATGGTGCAAACTATTACTTATAAAATCAAAATAAGTCAGCCCCTATCTTTCGAGACAGTTATTTTTTAAATAATGTTTTATTTTTTCCCCAATTGCATGTAAAAACAATTTTAATATTCATAACAATATTTCTTAAAGTGGGATCTTAGGAAATCATTACACAAGATACTTAACATTTTCCCATAATAATAATTCATTCAAAATTTGAAATCTTACAAGAACCCTTTCTTGATCTACTCAGTTACACTCTGGATTATAAGGATGATATTAGAAAATAAGTCTTGTTATATTAGTTTAGAGATAAGAAGTAGAGAAGCTGGCTTGAGAAAGAATTGGAGTTTCAAACAGAGCTGAGAGAGTACCAGTTTCAAGTCTAACGGGTTTTTTTCTGTGATAGTTACTATGGGAGTGGCAGTTGGTCTCTGGCAGTTGGCAGAGTCTCACATAGAGACTCTGAGGGCTTGGAGGAGGTAACATCTTTGCCTCTCCCTCTCTCACTATTAGAGGTAGAAGGAAAGGAGGGAAAGACCTGAAAGAGCTAAGTGTTCTCTGTTTCCAACTTGAGAAACACTATTGACTATCTATTACTGTTTTATAGATTGTTTTAACTCTGAGAAGACCAAAGAAAACCCTGATTTTTGGTTTGGACTCTGAGTCTGTTAAGGCTACACACACATATATACCCATAGTTTGTATAGAGTATCAATCAAATTAGAATTTAAAACTGTCTAGTATGGGCCAAAAAACATACTATGCTTTGTGAGTTAAAAAGACAAAATGAAACCATCCTTGAACTCAATGTGTGAACATTGTACAAGGAATAATATATACATATATAAGAATAAATAGGAAAATTATTCAAATATACAAAATAAATACAAGGCAAATAGAGGGGAGATACTAGTAGGGCAATTAGAAAAGGTTAATAGATGATGTTAAAGCTGAATTCTGAAGGAAAACTAGGAATTCTAAGAATCAAAGTGAGTAGTGCTTACTACATCCCATGTATGGAGGAGATCCTTTGTAAAGGCCTGAAAATGGGAGAATATCCAGAGCAAAGAATAGCAAGATGGCCAGGTTAGCTGAACTGAAGAGTATGTGGAAGGGAGTAATGTCTAATATAGAAGCAAAGAGAGACTGAAATAAGTTGTGAATAGTTTTAAATGTTGTTTGGTCTTAGGAGTAGTAAGAAGAAAATTGAGTCTACTGAGATGGGGAATGGCAGAGTCAAATCTATATTTTAGGAATTTTACTATGGCGGTTATGTATATAGACACATACAGTACACAAGAAAGTTGGGAATAGTCACTTTTGAAAAAAAAATTGTCCTCAGAAGGAGATACCTCCAACGCTTATACAATTTCAGGAAAATTCTGAGAGAATTTAGGGGTTAAGACATTCTAGATTTTATTTAGAACTATGCAAAAAAATGACTAAATTGTCCATATCTTTCATTCTGTTAATTCCACTACTAGACATACACTAAAGAAATCAAAGAAACAAAGGTTTAATATATACCAAAATGCTCATAGCAACACACTTTGTAGTAACAAATGACTTAAAAAAACTATGATATATTAATATAATCTTATAGTATTATTGTATTGAAAAAGGGTCAAATATGAATAATTCAGAAAAATATGAAATTTATAAGAATTGATACAGAGACAAATGAGAACTAAAACTAATATATTCACTGACAAAATGTAAATGAAAAAAATTACTAAAAAAATTCAGACTGAGTAACCAGAAAATCAATAAATAAATGAAGAGAAAGAATGAAAGAAATACCATATCTCTTTCTCCCTCCTCAGTAAAAAAAGGAAATGGGGGAAGACTACCTGGATAGAATAATGTATACTCTATCAGATAGCAGCTCTGTGTTTGTTTTCATTTGTCATAAAAAAGAATTCAATCTAAGGCTGAAATTAAGATGGTGCAAAGAAAAAAATAACATTAATAAAATTAATTTTAAAGCATAGATGTAAAAATTATGTACATTTACAGATTTTAGCAAAATAGGTTGGTTTCTGTTCTTTTTCATAAAAGAAAAATATATAGATATGAATCTAGTTATAATATATCGATGACTTGAAGATTCTGGGAAGATGGTGGCTTAGACGGAGCAAATCTTAAAACCTCCGCACCCTTTCCATAACGAGATAGAAAAAAAAATGCGCTTCTAGAAGAAAAAGGACCAAATCTAACAATAGGACAGAACAGGGGTATCCTACTGCTGGACAGCTCAAAAGGTACACCAAGAAAAAGGCTTGAATTCTTGAACTGTTGGGTCTGAGGGTATAGGAGGGGGATCCCAGGACCCCTCCCTCATGCTGTGCAGAGTCTCCAGCTGCCCCTGAAATCTCTGGGTCGGCGGGCACACCAAACTGGAGAGAGGGCCTTGCTGGCTCCAGACTCGGGGAGTTGTACATGGTAACCGGAGAGGTTGCTGGAGAAGAAAGCCAGAGAAACACAGCAAAAATGCTCAGAAGATGGCAGCTTGCATGGCATGAAACGTCAGACAGCTTTACAACACCGAGATAGAGAACAAAGGGCTTCAAGAGAAAAGAAAACCAGGTCAAACAGCAGAACAGAGAAGAGGGACCCTACTGCGGGAGAGGTCAGCAAAAACACTCCCCATCTTGCCTCCCCCCACTTTTTTTCCTCCTTCTCTTGAGGTTTTAGCCTCAGGGCACATTAAGCAATACAGACTAATCCAGTCCAGGTTTAATCCCACCAAATGGACAGACAAGAAGTCTTTAGAGAGCAGGGAAACTCCAATACCCCTCCCACACAGACTGAAGAGAACATAATTACAAACCACCATTGCCAGTTGGGGGAAGATCTTTAATCAAAGATCATTAAATCCACCTGATTAAACTAGCAGAACATAGAAGGAAAAATATGAGTAAACAATTAGAAAAAGAGAAAAGAAATTACAATTGACAGCTTCTTTCCAGGAAGTGAATAAAGAACAAATGAAATAGAAGAAGAGGAGGAAGCTCCAGTGAACTGGACACAGGCTTTGGAATATCTCAAAATTCAATTAACTCAAGAACTTCAGGAACTCAAAAAGCAATCAAGAGAGTATGAAGACAATTTGAAAAAGGAAATACATGAACTAAAACAAGAAAATAAAGTCTTAAAAGCCAAAACTGACAAGCTTGAAAATGAAGCAAAGAAGGCAAAAGATGATCTACGAAGAAATTCAGACCAGAAGGAGGACAACCAAAAAGCCAAAGAAGAAATTTAGTCTTTAAAAATTAGAACTCAACAACTAGAAGCAAATGACTTCACAAGGCAGCAAGAATATATAAAACGAAATTTAAAAAATGAAAAGGAGAATATGAAACACATCATTGATACAACCAAAGATCTGGAAAACAGAACTCGAAGAGACAATTTAAGAATTGTTGGTTTACCAGAACATCATGACAAAAGAAAAAGTTTAGACATCATCCTACAGGAAATTATCCAATTAAACTGTCCTGACATTCTTAAAAAAGGAGGAAAAGTGGAAATTGAAAAAATCCAAAGATCACCTCTTACATTTAATCCACAACTGACAACTTCCAGCCAAATTAAAAAACTACCAAACAAAGAAAAAAATATTACAAGCTGCTAAAAAGAAGTCATTCAGATACCAGGGAACCACAGTTAGGATAACATAGGATTTGGCTACATTGAAGGACTGGAAGGCATGGAACATAATATTCCGGAAAGCAAAAGAACTGGGTCTACAACCAAGAATCAACTATTCAGCAAAACTCACTATATTTTTGCAGGGGAAAGTATGGTCATTCAATAAAATTGAGGACTTCCAAGCATTCATAAAGAAATAAACCAGACTTAAACAGAGAGTTTCCTGCCCAAACACAGAACTCAAGAGAATCACCATAAGGTAATTAAAAGAGTAGTGTGGTAAAAAAAAATCTTTTCTTTAAGGGACCCAATAAGTTCATTCAATTTGTATCCGTAGAGGAAAAGATATTGGCAAATATTGAAAATTGTTATCAACAGGGTAACTAGAAGTCTACTTAGAGGAAACAGTGACAAACTAAGATGAAATGTCAAAAATTTCATAGAAAAATGCATATATATGTATAAATATATACAAAACTAGAGGGGAAAAAAAGGAGATTATATATTAAGAAAAATGGGAAAACAAACAAAATGGAGTAAATTTATATTCCATAAAGAAACATGTGGGACAAACACGGGAGAATATCAATACACTGGAAGGGTAAAGACGTTGGAGAGAGGATATATTTAATACTTAACTGCACTGAAATCAACTTAAAGAGGGAAGAACAACCAGGTCCACTGGGGCAGAGAATTAAATCCTGCCCTACAGAGAAGTAGAAGGGTAACAAAAGGACTGGTAGGGAGGAAAACAACACTAGGAAGGGAGAGGGGGGGGCAGGGATAGGTTAAAAAGACCCTAAAGAAGAATAAGAGGGGAATAAGAAGGGAGAAGTAAGAAAGTGAAGTACAATAAAGGAGGGATTAGGGGAACTGATTAAAAACAAAACACTAGTATATAAGGAACTGATTAAAAACAAAACACTAGTGAAAGAAGAAAGAGGCAGGACAAGGAGAGAGAATCAATATGTCTGGGAATACACAGTTGATAATTATAACTCTGAATGTGAATGGAATGAATTCTCCCATAAAACGGAAGCAAATAGCAGAGTGGATTAGAAACCAAAATCCTACCATATGTTGTCTACAAGAAACACCCATGAGACAGGCAGACATACATAGACAAATGAAAGAATGGAGCAAAATCTATTTGGTTTCAACTGAGAAAAAGAAGGTAGGAGTTGCAATCGTGATTTTTGACAGAGTCAAAGTAAAAATAGATTTGGTTAAAAGAGATGGGGGAGTTAATTACATCCTAATAAAAGGCAGTATAAACAATGAAGAAATATCAGTACTCAACATGTATGCACCAAATGGTGTAGCATTCAAATTTCTAAAGGAAAAGCTAGGGGAACTCAAGGATGAAATAGATAGCAAAACTATACTACTCAGGGGCAGCTGGGTAGCTCAGTGGATTGAGAGTCAGGCCTAGAGATGAGAGGTCCTAGGTTCAAGTCTGGCCTCAGACACTTCCCAGCTGTCTGACCCTGGGCAAGTCACTTGACCCCCATTGCCTACCCTTACCACTCTTCTACCTTGGAGCCAATACACAGTATTGACTCCAAGAGGGAAGGTAAGGGTTTAAAAAAAAAAAAACTATACTAGTGGATGACCTCAACCTTCCCCCTATCAGATCTAGATAAATCAAAATATAAATAAGAAAGAGATAAGAGAGGTGAATGAAATCCTAGAAAAATTAGAGTTAAAAGATATGTGGAGAAAAATAAATAGGGACAAAAAGGAATACACCTTCTTTTCAGCAGCACATGGAACATTCACAAAGATAGACCATGTAATAGGGCATAGAAACATGGCAAACAAATGCAAAAAAGCAGAAATAATAAATGCAACATTATCAGTTCATAATGCAATAAAAATAGTTATTAGTAAGAACACATGGAAATGTAAATGAAAAGGTAATTGGAAATTTAAATAATATGATTCTCCAAAATAAGTTAGTGAAAGAACAAATCAAAGAAAAAATAATTTCATTGAAGACAATGACAATGATGAGACTTCTTACCAAAACCTATGTGATGCAGCCAAAGCAGTTCTAAGGAGAAACTTTATTTGACTGAGTGCATATATTAACAAATCAGGGAGGGCAGAGGTTAATAAATTGGACATACAATTTAAAATAAAAGAAAATGAACAAATTAAAAATCCCATGATGAAAACTAAATTAAAAATACTAAAAATCAAAGGAGAAATTAATAAAATCAAAAGTAAAACAACTACTGAATTAATAAATAAGACTAGAATCTGGTATTTTGAAAAAACAGATGAAGTAGACAAAGTAACTAGTAAATCTAATTTAAAAAAAGGAAAAAGGAAAACCAAATTAAAAGTATCAAAGAAAAAAGGGAGGCCACTTCTAATGAAGGGGAAATTAAGGCAATCATTAAAAAGTATTTTGCCTAATCATATGACAATAAATAGAACAATCTACAGGATATTGATGAATATTTACAAAAATATAAATTGCCTAGATTAACAGCAGAAGACATAGAATACTTAATCCAATATCAGAAAAAGAAATTGAACAACACATCAAAGAACTCCCTAAGGAAAAATCACCAGGGCCTGATGGATTCACAGGTGAATTCTATCAAACAATCGAAGAACAACTAATCCCAATACTATACAAATTATTTGACATAATAAGCAAAGAAGGAGTCCTACCAAATTCCTTTGATGACACAAATATGGTACTGATTCCAAAGCCAGGGAGATCAAAAACAGAGAAAGAAAACTACAGACCAATCTCCCTAATGAACATAAATGCAAAAATCTTAAATAAAATACTAGCAAAGAGACTCCAGCAAGTGATCAAGAGGATCATCCACCATGATCAGGTGGGATTTATACCAGGAATGCAAGGATGGTTCAACATTAGGAAAACCATCCACATAATTTGACCATATGAACAATCTCACAAACAAAAATCACATGATTATCTCAATAGATGCTAAAAAAGCCTTTGACAAAGTACAGCACCCATTCCTACTGAAAACACTGGAAAGTTTAGGAATAGAAGGACCTTTCCTAAAAATAATAAACAGTATATATCTAAAACCATCAACAAGCATCATATGCAATGCAGATAAATTAGAAGCCTTCCCAATAAGACCAGACATGAAACAAGGATGCCCATTTTCACTTCTATTATTTAACATTGCACTAGAAACACTAACAGTAGTAATTTGAGAAGAAAAAGAAATTGAAGGTATTAAAATAGGCAATGAGGAGACTAAGCTATCACTCTTTGCAGATGATATGATGGTTTATTTTAAAAATCCTAGAGAATCAACTAAAAAAGCTAGTACAAATAATCAACAACTTTAGCAAAGTTATAAGATACAAAATAAATGCACATAAATCATCAGCATTTCTATATATTTCCAAAACATCACAGCTTAGAAAGAGAAATTTCATTTAAAATCATCCTAGACAATATAAAATACTTAGGAATCTATCTACCAAAACAAACCCAGGAATTATATGAAAAAAAAACTATAAAACACTTTCCCGACAATTAAAAATACATCTAAACAATTTGAAAAACATTGATTGTTCATGGTAGGACAAGCTAATATAATAAAAATGACTATTCTACCCAAATTAATTTACTTATTTAGTGCCATACCTATCAAACTACCAAGAAACTTTTTTACAGAATTAGAAAAAACTATAGCAAAGTTCACTTGGAAGAACAAAAGATCAAGAATATCAAGAGAAATAATTGTAAAAAAAAACCGTGAAGGAAGGTGGCCTAGCAGTACCAGATATTAAATTATACTATAAAGCAATGGTCATCAAAACAATATGGTACTGGCTAAGAGACAGAAGGGAGGATCTATGGAATAGACTCGGGGTAAGTGACATCAGCAAGACAGTGTATGATAAACCCAAAGAGCCCAACTTTTGGGACATAAATCCACTATTAGACAAGAACTGCTGGGAAAATTGGAAAACAATATGGGAGAGATTAGGTTTAGATCAACATCTCACACCCTACACCAAGATAAATTAAGAATGGGTGAATGACTTGAATATAAAGAAGGAAACTAAGAAAATTAGGTGAACACAGAATAATATACTTATCTGATCTCTGGGAAAGGAAAGATTTTAAAACCAAGCAAGGGTGAGAAAAAATTACAAAATGTAAAATAAATAATTTTGATTAGATTAAATTAAAAAGGGTTTGTACAAACAAAAACAACGCAACCAAAATGAGAAGGGAAAACAACAAACTGGGAAAAAATCTTTATAACAAAAAACTCTGACAAAAGTCTAATTACTCAAATATACAAGGAACTAAATCAATTGTACAAAAAATCAAGTCATTCTCCAATCGATAAATGGGCAAGGGACATGATTAGGCAATTTTCAGAAAAAAGAAATCAAAAATATCAATAAGCACATGAGAAAGTGTTCTAAATCTCTAATAATTAGAGAAATGCCAATGTAAACAACCCTGAGGTTATCACCTCACACCCAGCAGATTGGCTAAAATGAAAGAAGGGGAGAGTAATGAATGTTGGAGGGGATGTGGCAAAATTGGGACATTAATGCATTGCTGGTGGAGTTGTGAACTGATCCAACCATTCTGGATGGCAATTTGTAACTATGCCCAAAGAGCACTAAAAGATTGCCTGTCCTTTGATCGAGCCATACCATTGCTAGGTTTGTACCCCAAAGAGATCATAGATAAACAGACTTGTACAAAAATATTTATAGCCGTGCTTTTTGTGGTAGCAAAAAACTGGAAAATGAGAGTCTGCCCTTCAATTGGGGAATGGCTGAACAAATTGTGGTATATACTGGTGATGGAATACTATTGTGCTCAAAGGAATAATAAACTGGAGGAATTCCATGTTAACTTGAATGACCTCCAGGAATTGATGCAGAGTGAAAGGAGTAGAGCCAGAAGAACATTGTACACAGAGACTGATACACTGTGGTAAAATTGAATGTAATGGACTTCTGTACTAGCAGCAATGCAGTGACCCAGGACAATTCTGAGGGATTTATGGAAAAGAATGCTACCCACATTCAGAGGAAGAACTACAGGAGTGGAAACCCAGAAGAAAAACAACTGCTTGAACACATGGGTTGATACGGACATGATTTGGGATATAGACTCTTAATGACCACCCTAGAGCAATTATCAATAATATGGAAATAGGTCTTGATCAATGACACATGAAGAAACCAGTGGAAATGTGCGTTAACTACGGGGTATGGGGGGTTGGGGGAGTGAGAGTAAGAACATGAATCATGTAACCATGAAAAAATTTTTTCTAAAAAATAAAACAATTTTTAAAAATTATATATATCATACAATTCAATAAAACATGATGTAACACACTAATGATCAAGGAAAGAAAATATTATATAAAAACAGAATTTCATCGTAAATCAATATTTTGCACTCACTTCTCCATTTCTTAAAGTTGTGATAGTTCCTCTTGCTACTCCCATTCTAAACAACGTTTCTGTGGCCTGTAATTATAAATGAGAAATAGCATATTTTAAAATATAATCTTATTAAAAATAAGTACTTTTATGTCACTGTAAAATACACATCTGAAGACACTGACATTTAGTCCATATATTGAGGAATGGCTAAATAAACTGTGACATATTCATTAAATAGGCTATTAATTCACTACATGAAAGCAAGAATATAAAGAATTCAAAGAAATATGGGAAATTCATAGAAAATTATGTAGAAAGAAATGAAATAAACAGATCCAAGGAAACAACATACACAATCACTACAACAGTAGAAATGGAAAGAACAAAAATTCAAAATGAATGTAATGTAAGTATAATAATACAGAAGTTTTGCTCTGGATAACAGACAAGAAAATGAATCTTCCTTTTTTCTTTGCAGAGGTGAGGGTTATTGGAGGTGGAATACTACAAAGATTGTCAAACACATTTGAGGTGCTGACTAGTTTGACTGAACTGTTTTTGTTGGGGTTTTTTTTTAAAGATTGGTTTATCCTTAATTGCTCTCTGAAACTGAGATATATATTCAGAAATGAAGATGATATAAAAAGACATAAGGTAAGGTTATTGAAAGATATGCCACACTGTCTCAGTGAAAAAACACTGCAAGGTTTATAGAGCCCCCTAGAGTTCCTCTCACAGGAATTGCAGTCTGTTGGCAACTGCTCGAGTTCCAATGGCTACCAGACCCCTGCTGTGAGTGAAGATTCTATGAGACCAAGGAATGTCAGTTGGTCCCTAAAAATCGGTCCCAAATTTTTGAGGATCTCGTCCTAAACAACTTGCCAAATGTAGTATTGGGGTATAAATGAATGTTATTAAAGAGGATACTGTGGTAGAATACTTTGCTCAAAGTTCACAAAGTATTTTTCAGCTTTCCTCATTGAAGGAAAGCTACGAGTGACTTCCCTTCACTAGACCTGTGTCATATTCAAGCTCTGGGAGTTGAGAGTCACACCTTGATTGACAGTTGATGACAGTTGGAGATTTTGGAATGTTTGCAGAGGCCGTGGGGGGGGGGGGAAGGCAGTTGGCCAGAGAGGGTATAAATACTCTGAGAGAGTTCAGAGAGAGCCTTTTTTGATTTTGGGACCCTTGGCTTTTGGTTTAAGAGCCTTGACCTGAAGTCCTTGACTAAAACATCAACCTGATCTTGGACACTGATTGACCTGTGAGTCAAACCGTGGATCCTCTGAATCTCTCTGAATTCCCCTAGATATTTAGGCATTTAAACCATCTCTAGATATTTAGGTATCCCGAGCCTGGGGGGAACTGGGAAGTGGGTAGGAGAAGAAGAAGAGGGTGGTAAGGGTGATATTTCCTGAAGGCTTGTAGGACTGGCACAAGTAGCAGTAAGAAGCTGAGAGAGACCATCAATATTTGTGTCATCCAAACAATTTGCTTACTCTGGTTTGGCCGTGACCAGGCTGAGCCAGAGGAGGTTAAGAACAAGAGCCCAGCATTACTGAACAGCCTACAGTCCTGAGGGATTAGTGTCATAGATTTAGTGACAGGGTCTCCTATTCCCAATCCATTCCTGATCATTCCTTTCCCTTATTAACAACATAGATAAAATTTATTAAGTACCTTCATGGAGTAGTTATTCCATCACCACTCTGGGGAGGGAGCAACGCAGTCAGATGAACATTATCCAAGGCTGATAGAGCCCAATAGTAATAATCGATCAACCTAGGTGGGATCTAAAAGGGTTACCCATCCACTGACCTGTAGGGATCCTGCCTGGGCACTGTTATAAAGAAGGGCAGTTATTATAACATCTAGCTGAGGGACAGGACCTGGGTGTCCCTGCACCAGCCATCAAGGGAACCCAAACACAGCTTCCTCAGATTAATAACAATAATATAATAACTAGCCTATTAGGAGTATAAAGATACCATCTATCTCTTATTTTTATAACACCAGTAAACAACTACTTAGAGAATAAATATATCTATAAAAATCTATTTATTTACATTATATAACAACGAATAAGGTAAGGATTAATAAAAAGAATGTCCTAACTCTAAGGGCAACTAATTTCTACACCCAATCTTTTTCACCATACAGTGAAGTCTTCGTTTCTTGAGAATTCACTCAAGCTGCTCTCAAACTCCTTAACACTGACTAAAACCCATAACCACTATCTGACTAAATCTAATCTATAATCCTTATATATGAGTAAAGTATTTATGGTAAAGTATCTCCAAGTAAACAGAGTCAGTTAGCCCAATGTCTCAGAGGCTCACCAACCAGAGTGTAGCTCTGAGATGGCTCTCAGAGCTCAAGCAAGCAGGCCTTCGGTCTTCCTTCTCTCACAAACAGTTCTCAAAACAGCAGATCTGACAAGTTCTTCTGCTCAATGTATTTCCACAGTGATGAAAGTGAAAAATCCTCAAGATGGTTTCTGAGTTTTCTCTCTTTCTTATCAACAGCAGAGCTAGATCCAGAGAACGAGATCTCAGTTGGTCCGTCCCTCAGAGAAGCCAGAAACAAACTGCCAGAACTCCATCGGCTCTCCTCTCTTCAAAGTTCCAAGCTCATACACAGAGCTCTCTCTTGCCTCATCCACTCTGCAGTTTCAGAGACACCTTTCCAAAATTACTTAATGTATCAAACCTAATCAAATATATATTTGCTATTTCATTCCTATATAAGACACTAATACACTATTGATGGCACTGTAACTTGCTACACTTATTCAGGAAAAAACATTTTAAATTATGCTTTTAAAAATGTGGCTAAAATTATCATATCTTTTGACAAAAAAGGTTCCACTCAGAGCCAGATGGCATAAAAAGGGACAAAGAAAGATACCAAATATGTAAAATTATTCAAAATAAACAGGAAAAAATGGCTAAACAAATTCTGATACTTGAACATAATGGAATATTACCATGCCATAAAAACCACAACATCAGCAAATTCAGAGAAGAATGTAATTCATAGAAAAGTAAGTAAAACTAGAAAAAAAACATCAACAATAGAAACAATCATATAAATAGAATTTTTAAATTAAATTGAAACTCAAATAGTTATAATAGCAAAGAAGTTTGACTCTGGAATGCACCTCTCATATTATTTGTAAGGTTGGAGACTAGTAATTTGAAATATTACATAAGCTATAAGAACCAATGTCTCTACTAATTTTGCCATATTGATTTTCCCCCTTTTATGTGTTACTACATGGTTCAATGAGTAGAAGAAAGGGAAGAATATAGAAATGAATGTGACAGCAGTTAGGTGTCTCAGGGGATAGAGAGTTGGAGATAGGAGGTACTGGGTTCAAATATGACCCCAGATAATTCCTGGTTGTGTGACCCTAGGCAAGTCACTTTACTCCAACTGCCTAACCATTACTGCTGTTCTTCTTTAGAATCAGTACTTGGTAAAGGTTTAAAAATACAAATACAAATGAATGTGATATAAAGACAAGGGATCATATCCTAACAATAAGAGAAATGCAAATCAAAACAACTCAGAAGTTTTCATCTAGCCCTTAAAGTTTCACTCTACAAATTAACAAAAATGCCAGTAGTCAATGTTGGAAGGGTTGTAGGCACGTTTTTACATTGTTGTTGGAGTTGGGAAATGATTTTTTGATAACAAAGAATTAGAAATAAAGTACAAGTTCATAACTTGGAGAATGGCTAAATAAATCATAACAACTATGCATAATAGAATATTACTATTAACAACACTATTGTTGTTACTATTGTAACATCAATAATAATAGCTAACATTCATGTAGCATTTACTATGTGCCAGAAATTGTGATAAGCAACTGATAATTATTATTTCAATTTATTTTCATTACAACTCTGGGAAGAAGAAGGTAGATGCTTGTCATTATTCTCATTTGCAGTTGAGAAAATTGAGGCAAAAGAGATTAAGTGATTTGGCCAGGGTAGAACAGCTAGCTAGTAAGTGCCTGAGGTGAAATGAACTCAGTTCTTCCTGACTACAGACCCAGGACCCTATCCACTGAACCAGCAAGCTGCCCCAAACAGAATGGTGTGTGATAAATACAAAGAAGCATAGAAAAGATCTGTATAAACTGATGGAGAGTGAAATCAGCAGAATTAAACATATATATATATACATATATATATGCATACATATATATATATACACACACACACACACACACACACAACAATGTAAATTTTAAAACTACACACACAAATTAAAAGTTGAATGTAACAAAATTAAATGAAAAGATGTGAGGTTACTCCCTCGACTGACCACTTCATGAAGGGTAGGAGGTCCAAAGGTTTTACATCTTACCTATATTTTTAGAATTTTTTAATGTAAATAATCAGTTTTGCTCATTTTTTCCCTCTCTAAAAATATCCTTTCTTATATGGGATGGCTCTCTGGAAAATGGAGGGAAGGATACTTAGAATAACTATAATGGTTAGAAACAGGAGGCATCAATAAAAATGTTTTTTAAAAAGAAATCATTTTATTTCAAAATATGAACATTCATTCCTACATAAATTAAGAACCCTATATTTTTTTAAAATACATTTTGATTTTTACCTTTTGTTTTTATGTCACCTACATTTCCCAATATATTCCTTCTCCTTACCATCTCAAAGAGATATAGTGAGAATTAAAAAGGGGTGGGAAAAAAAGGAATAGTTCAGCAAAACTAACCAATATAATCTAAAAAAATTAACATTATAAATAGTGTTAACATATTAACAGTCTCTCACCTCTGCAAAGAAAGGCAGGGAGGTGTCCTCTCTCTTATCTCTCTCCACTAGAGCTAAATTTGATTATAATTTTGCAGCACTCATTTTCTACTATCTTAGGACTTTATATATACATGAATGAAATACCACTTACAAAAAGTTATGCAATTTAGTAGGTATTTCTAAATTGCCTATTATGTGTCAGGCAAATCATACCACATTGGAAAATATTCATGTATATGCCTGCTGCCATAATATATGTCTGCTGTCCAAGAACAAAACTAGCTCAGAGAAAAATATCACTCATTTGATCATATGTTAATGGATTTTTATAAACCTCACAACACTCAAAAAATATCTACTGTATCTAGAAGGTATGTTAGGAAGTGTGCTCTAACTTGAGTTCCTAGAGGAAATATAACAATAAAAGCATAGATCCTTAAAATACTTAAGTGAAAATGTGAGTGTACTGTGTATCACTCCTAGAGCCTATCATAAAGCTCTGTACACAGTAGATGCATAATAAATGTTAGCAGAATGAAAGAATACTTTTTCAATGACTAAAATTCTTACTTCCTAACAAAAACATACACTTTGCAAACCATGATTCAACATTGCCAGAAATGCAATATCATAAACAGTAATGTATTATAATTCACTTGCCAGTAAACAAACATCATCTCACACTAAAGAAATCAGTGACCAATTTGCACATCAATTAAGTAATGCTTTTATTGAGAATTTGGGAGTTTCCCAAAGTGTGAACAATTATATTGTACTATGTATTCCAACAGTGTTATGGCACAGGAAGTATAATTTGTTCACAAAAAGCTGTTGGTTGTTAATGGCTAATGAAATCAACTTGTTTTATAGAGTTGGTAAATGTCTTTTGATTCACACACTTGAAATATGCATTACATATGGAAGCACTGCAGATCATAGGCAGTGGTTTTAACGACAGAGAAAATGCTACCTCTGTTTAGAGATGTGGGTTGGTAAGTTATTCAAGAACTTAAACTGTAAGCAGATGGTTTGAATATGTGTTTCCAAATTGATAACACTCATCTGGCTACAAACTAAATGTGTATGTTTTTATAAATCTATGTTCTGTCATGTTCTATTTGATGTGACATGACAGAATAATATACTGTGTTATGTTCTGTGTTACCTCTTTGAACATAATGAAACTTAAAGAAAAGGGGGGAGGAGGCAAAACCTTTCCACCATAGTGATGTCAGAAATATTACCTTGCTTTATAAAAAGAAATGCTAAATTTATAGTCTAAAAGTTCTAGGGCTTTTTTTCTAGGTCTTGATATTAGCTAAATACTTAACTTCAGGCAAATAATTTCTTCATTCATGAGTTAAGCTATCTGTAAATTATGGATCATATAGTCAGCTAGTCATCATTGGTGGATATTATAAGAACTAAGAATCTATGTGATGGATTTTGACATTACAGGAAGAAAAATATGCATAACACATAATATGTGTAAATTAAAGTTATTTACAGTTTAAACCCATAGTGTATGAGTATCTTAAGAAAAAGAAGTACCAATTTACATCAACATTCTATAATGAAGGCACTAAAAATCGATTTATTCATGACAAAACTACAGCAAAATATATCTAAATTGCATACTTACAATTATGAAAATTACATCATTTATATTATGTGCAAAGTCACATTCAGGGTCAACATTCAAATTATTTTTTTAAATCACCATAAGGGTTTTAGTACAAAGAAACATAATCTGGCCTAGGTTAAGGAAATCTTACTTTCCTTACACAGCAACTGCTTCTTTCTCTGGTTTTCAGATCCTACCTTTCATTTCAGAGTACCATCTTTGACCCATAAAAAAGGCAAATGTTTCATATTTTGAAAAACAAATCTATATATTGCTAAATAAATTTAATTATGTTTTAACTTTTAGATATCATGATATTTAATAAGTAATGTTAATTTTTATGTCTGACCTTTTCTCAGTTGCATGTGAAAATGGCTGATAAAAAGGTATTCTTAGTATTAAAACATGTTAAATATTAAAAAGCATTAACTATGTATTTGGAAATCCAAAATCATTAGAGGATCAAGTAACTTTTCAATGGCATTTCACTACCAAACCTGTGCAAGCCAGACAGCTTAATGTCATTTCCAACATTCTTGTCAAATAAATTCAACATAATACTATAACAATGACAAATTAGTACAGGCATCTCCTTTAAAGGTAAATAATAAATAATTCAAAAACACATTGTGTTTTTATATAACAAACAACATAATTCTCAATTTCAGCATGTACTTGTTTATATATTCAAGTAAAACTTACATCATGCTACAGAATCAATACTTTTATTTTTTAATTAACTCATTGATTAATGGAGATACCAATACATCTAACAAATACTTGTCTAATTTCTAGTACATATAAGGAATATAAGAATCTATTACTAACTCAATGATTACTTTAACAATATAGCAGTAAAAATAATGTCTAAAGAATAAAGGAAACCTTTGGACTAGTATTTCAATTTCATTATTAAAAATCAGAAAGGTAAAGAAAATTTTAATTTATAATCTATCATGAACAGTTCCTGTTCATTGTTCCTTGTCCCTTAAAGGTATTGGAGATTATGTTTATGTTATGAGTGTTTCTGAATAAAGCTTTCATTAAGTTGTTAAAATGCCAATAATAGAGATGAGGTAGAAATATTCAGTATTTCTTTTGCACTGCTCTTCTTCAGCAAATAAGAAAATGAATATGTAGTGTAAAAGAGAGCATTTTAATTCTAAATCAGAATGTTCCAGCACTATATATACTAGTTTGTTTCACCCTTGGAGCACTTAATTTCCTCATCTATCAAATCCTTAGACAATATACTCAAAGACTCATTTTGGGGATAAAAGATGATGAAGTTCTTTTTAATCAAAAATTGCTATAAAAATGTGTTATCATAGGAGAACAAATAATCTTCAAATTAGATCAAGTTTCTAAGCCAAGGAAAGATAACCCCTTGGAGATGTGATCACAAAAACTATTAGTAATTTTTGAGAAATCACAAAGAATAGGAAAAATGGCATAAGACTAATTTTTAATGTCCTCAACTTCAAACGGTAGAAATGGCAGATTCGAGGAATGATTTAGGTTAACCAGGCTAAAAATTTGTTACTGAATACTTGAGATGGGAAAATCTACCAGTGCTAAAATCCACATGGGTTCAATAAGAACAAATCTCATTTTTTTTTTTTTGGGAAATGGATTCATTATTTAATAAGTGTTGCTAGGAGAAATGGCTAGCAATATGGTAAAAAATTAAATTTAGAATCCTATCTCACACCAAATACAATAATAAATTCCAGATGGATTACAGAATTAAACATAAAATAAATGAACAACAAAAAGTTAAAAGAAGAAGTAGTATATATTTATGTCAATTGTGTACAGAAGTTTTGATTCTTAACCAAATGAATTATGGAGAGAAAGTAGATTGATTTAATTCCATGAATGTAGGCTTTAGAAAAGCACAAATAATTTAATCAAGATACAGAGAAAAAATAGGAGACAAGTTTTTAAACTCCAGTATATGTAACAGAGGAAATATTTTTTAACATTTATTAATATTCATTTTTAACATGGTTACATGATTCATGCTCCTCCTTTCCCCTTCAACCCCCCCCCCCGCACCCCCCCTACCCATGCGCATTTCCACTAGTTTTGTCATGTGTCCTTGATCAAGACCAATTTCCAAATTGTTGGTAGTTGCATTGGTGTGGTAGTTTCGAGTCCACATCCCCAATCATGTCCACCCGAACCCATGCGTTCAAGCAGTTGTTTTTCTTATATGTTTCCTCTCCTGCAGTCCTTCCTCTGAATGTGGGTAGCATCTTTACCATAACTCCCTCAGAATTGTCCTGGGTCATTGTATTGCTGCTGGTACAGAGGTCCATTACATTCGATTTTACCACAGAATGTCAGTCTCTATGTATAGAGTTCTTCTGGCTCTGCTCCTTTCTCTCTGCATCAGTTCCCGGAGGTCTCTCCAGTTCGCCTGGAACTTCTCCAGTTTATTACTCCTTTTAGCACAATAGTATTCCATCACCCGCATATACCACAGTTTGTTCAGCCATTCCCCAATTGAAGGACATACCCCCCTTTTCCAATTTGTTGCCACCACAAAAAGCGCAGCTATGAATATTTTCATACAAGTCTGTTTATCTATGATCTCTTTGGGGTACAAACCCAGCAATGGTATGGCTGGGTCAAAGGGCAGGCATTCTTTTATAGCCCTTTGA